>NW_021260714.1:0-2260 GCF_002162155.2 Triticum dicoccoides
TGATGTACCATCCTTTTTCGGCACTAGAATAATAGGAACAGCACAAGGACTAAGGGATTCGCGTATATAACCTTTGTCGAGAAGCTCTTGTACTTGACGCATAATCTCCTTCGTCTCCTCTGGATTGGTACGGTATGGTGCACGGTTTGGCAGTGAAGCACCGGGAATTAAGTCAATCTGATGCTCAATCCCTCGAATAGGCGGTAATCCCGGTGGCACGTCTTGTGGAAAGACGTCAGCGAACTCCTGCAAAATGTTAGTGACAGCAGGAGGCAAAGAGGAAGGCACGTCCTCGAATGAAAATAATGCCTCTTTGCACACAAAAGCATACCAAACAGATTTGCTGAAATCTAGCTCATCAATATCAGATTTGGTGGCAAATAAACATGCACTTTTCAATTTAATTTCAGAAGCAACACTAGATGGTTTATTATTAGGCTTCATTTCTTGCTCAAATTCTTTTGCCACAATCTGATTTTCACTCTTATTCGTCTCCTGTTTTGCTTTATTAGCTCTATTAATATCATCTTTCAAAATGGAATCAGGAGTCATAGGAAGCAAAGTAATATTTTTATCCTTATGAACAAGAGTATAGTGATTGTTTCTACCATGGTGTACATAATTTTTATCAAATTGCCATGGTCTACCAAGTAATAAGGAACATGCTTGCATAGGTACCACATCACAATCAACATAATCAGCATATGTACAGATACTAAAATGCACACGAACAGTACGTGTTACCTTAACCTTGCCGCTGTTGTTGAACCATTGGATGTAGTAAGGATGTGGATGTGGTCTTGTGGTGAGAGAAAGCTTCTCCACCATCTCCATGCTGGCCAAGTTGTTGCAGCTCCCTCCATCTATGATGACGCGCACAGAACGTTCTTTCACAACTCCCTTGGTAAGGAACAAATTGTGCCTCTGATTTTGCTCAGCTTGTGTGACCTGCACACTCAAAACATGTTGAGCAACTAAACATTCATACCTGTCAGCGTCTTCAGGAGCCATGTATTGTGTCTCATGATCAGAATCATCTCCACCATGTTCTTCACGTGTAATAAGAGCCAAAGTCTCCCCATCATAGTCACTAGCGGACTCATATCCACCATCCGTGGTAGCAATCATCACACGCGGAGATTTGCATTCTCTCGCATAATGACCTCCTCCCTTACAACGACGACAAATAATATCACTTGTGTGCCCTATTGATGCCATGGAAGAAGAAGAATGCTGTGCAGGCCCCGCAGGTGCGCTCTTGGCAGATAATGGTGGTTGTGCCTGTTTTCTTGTATCACGGCTGGAGGTGGCACCGGATGGAGGTGCTGGTGCAGTTGAAGTAGAAGATGCACGTGGTGTCCATGATGAAGGTCGGCCTGCAGAAAAGTTAGTTCGCCCCAATGCTTGTCGATCCTGCACTTCACGTTCAGCTTTACAAGCAAGATGGAATAAACGAGTGATATTAGTATACTCCTTATAGTCTAGAATGGTCTGAATCTCTCTATTTAATCCACCCAGAAAACGTGCAAGCATAGCTTCATTCTCCTCAACAATACCACATCTAATCATGCCAGTTTGTAATTCCTGATAATATTCTTCTACAGAATTTTTCCCTTGTCTTAAACGCTGTAATTTTTGAAGCAATTCACGTTGATAATATGGTGGAACCCAACGAGTACGCATAGCAGTTTTCAAAGCAGCCCAATGTCAGGACCCTGACTCAATGCCACATCGATCTAGCATGTAACACCTCATATCACTTTGCGGCCTCACGCACGGTATTCCCACGGGTGTCGCCTGACCTTTGCCCGGGACCGTTTGCGCCTTTTGGCACACGTATATGATAGTGTCGCTAGCATCCATATGATAAGGAGCCCGGGCTGACATGGCTAGTCGTAAACCCAAAGTGGCACAAACTTACAGGGACAGGCATCCATGACCCAGCATCGAACGTGTCGGTCATCAGCGAGTGAATCCAGGCTGTAGCACTGGGCTAGCAGGACTCCGGTGAACCGGGCTGTAGCGGGCTAACAGGACTCTGGTATTCATCGCGTGACATTTCCCCGAAGGGACAGACACAGGAACGAAGAAGGACACATGCCGGCCAGCCTAAGTGTTCCGGAGCAGTAGCAAGCTACCATGGCTCAGTGGAAACACTAGGAGACATTTCCCGGTAAGAGAGGCTACTAAGAATAAACAACTAGATAGTCAGATCCCACACATACCAAGCATTTCAATAACATACACACAATATGCTCGA
>NW_021260715.1:0-530 GCF_002162155.2 Triticum dicoccoides
AAAAAAATTAGTATCAAACAGCTTTTTAAATGCTACTGTCTTATAAAAAAATATTACTGTTATTATTTAAACAAGTTTGAACATATTTAAACATAAATAAGTATCAAACAGCTTTTTAAATGATAAAAAAAAATTGTGGAGCCTGGGATTCGAACCCAGGACCTCCTGGTGTGAGAACTGGCTACTGACCAGTCGAGCTAGTAGAGGGGACTTGGTGTGGATCAGGTCAGGTGGGAGATAACCTGTTGGCTCGAGAAGAAATAAAAAAAAAGTACTAATGGCGCACCAGGGTGAGGTGCGCCATTAGTGTGGATATACTTATGGCGCACCGGGGGGTGGTGCACCATTAGTATTGTGCCCCCATCCATATTCTTCCTCCCCGGCCCTCGATCCCCTTCTCGCCCTCGCCCTCGATCCCCTTCCCCTCTCCTCTCCTCTCCCGACGCCGCTGCCCCGCCGCCTCGACGCCGCCCCGACGCCGCGACGCCGCCGCGACGCCGTGAGACGCCGCGACGCCGCCCTCTCCTCTC
>NW_021260716.1:0-943 GCF_002162155.2 Triticum dicoccoides
TATTTGATACTAGTTCAGTTGCTAAGATTAGTAACTCGAAACGGGAGTTGCAGAATAAACAGAGACTAGTTAAGGGTGAAGTGACGATGTGTGTTGGAAGTGGTTCCAAGATTGATATGATCATCATCGCACACTCCCTATACTTTCGAGATTAGTGTTGAACCTGAATAAGTGTTATTTGGTGTTTGCGTTGAGCATGAATATGATTTGATCATGTTTATTGTAATACGGTTATTCATTTAAGTAAGAGAATAAATTGTTGTTCTGTTTACATGAATAAAACCTTATATGGTTACACACCCAATGAAAATAGTTCGTTGGATCTCGATCGTAGTGATACACATAATCATAATATTGAAACCAAAAGATGCAAAGTTAATAATGATAGTGCAACTTATTTGTAGCACTACCATTTAGGTCATATTGGTGTAAAGCGCATGAAGAAACTCCATGCTGATGGACTTTTGGAACCACTTGATTATGAATCACTTGGTACTTGCGAACCGTGCCTCATGGGCAAGATGACTAAAACACCGTTCTCCGGTTCTATGGAGAGAGCAACAGATTTGTTGGAAATCATACATACCGATGTATGTGGCCCGATGAATATTGAGGCTCGTGGTGGATATCGTTATTTTCTCACCTTCACAGATGATTTAAGCAGATATGGGTATATCTACTTAATGAAACATAAGTCTGAAACATTTGAAAAGTTCAAAGAATTTCAGAGTGAAGTTGAAAATCATCGTAACAAGAAAATAAAGTTTCTACGATCTGATCGTGGAGGAGAATATTTGAGTTACGAGTTTGGTGTACATTTGAAAAACTGTGGAATAGTTTCGCAACTCACGCCACCCGGAACACCACAGCGTAATGGTGTGTCCGAACGTCGTAATCATACTTTACTAGATATGGTGCGATCTATGATGTCTCTTACTGATTT
>NW_021260717.1:0-635 GCF_002162155.2 Triticum dicoccoides
CCCCCCCCCCCATTTAGACTCGTATACTCATGTGAAATGGCAGGCAGTTGCAGGGCAAGTCAAAATGACAGCCTTGTACTGTGAACCGACAAAAGAAAAACCGCATGCAACATATTTCCCAGTGTATCCAACATCATGGCAATATTTATCTTCTCCTTGTTTGTCCAAAAACACATTTGAAGTGCAATCATGCAAATTTTTATTTTATTCAAAAAATTCAAATTGTTCAGACAAATCATTGAGAAAATTCATCGTAACATACATACTAACATATCTAACTAGGCAACTAGCAATGCGAGAACAATATTGATGCATGAATGCAACTTTTGCAACCAATGACCATAATCATCCCAACATGCAGCCCTTGAATAATTAATGTAACATGCACGAGCTAGCAACATATTAGAAAAACTTGGATTACAACATAATGATAGTCTGATTACATTCCAATGTAAACCAACCAAACACTAGCCCCCCCCCCCGCCCCCGCTAGGGCGACTCGGGCGGAGCCCAAAAACCTACCAGCCGGCGCCGTGAACTCCCCCCTCCTCTCCCTCTGCCGCCGCCGCGTCGCCGGGCTAAGCCCGGGGCCGACGGCGGTGGCAAGGGATCTCTCCTCTCTCCTGCGTCTTTCG
>NW_021260718.1:0-1764 GCF_002162155.2 Triticum dicoccoides
CTGTCCACGGCCTCCAGTAGGCTACAAACACCAGAAACTACTTGCAACTCCTGGACGGAGAACTAGGGTGAATAAGAAGCCGAGAGGGTCCATTGGTTTCGGGCCCAGTGCATGGTAGTAGCTGATTCTTAAATCACACATACAGATCTCAGTGCTTAAGGTCGGCTTCAATGAAACAACCCACCATGTACTCCTACATGGCCTTTCATCGATACCTTTACCAAATCGTGTTCACCACACCACTCCCATTACCGACATAATCATTTCACTCCAGCCCATCACCCAGATGAACCAGACCTGACACGACTCTAAGCATAGCAGGCATAGCAAGGTAGGAACAACACATACATATGGCTCAAGCAACTCCTACACATGCTAGTGGGTTTCATCTAGTTACTGTGGCAATGA
This sequence comes from Triticum dicoccoides, assembly GCF_002162155.2. Taxonomy (NCBI): domain Eukaryota; kingdom Viridiplantae; phylum Streptophyta; class Magnoliopsida; order Poales; family Poaceae; genus Triticum; species Triticum dicoccoides. The sequence goes on from NW_021260718.1 coordinate 409, forward strand.
CAGGTCATGCAGAGGAAAATGGGTTCAACTACCGTAGCACACAGCAGTTTGAATCGCGTTGTCTTAATGCAGTAAAAGAGAGCAGGAGCGAGAACATGGGATTGTATCGATATGATCAAATGGTTGGTTGCTTGCCTGATGGTTCGATGCACTGATATGGTTCTTCGTTAGGGTAATCACGGTACTCCTCGGGGACAGAACCTGTCGCAAAGGACATCGATACACAAGCATCACCAAACAATGTGCAACAATATGATGCATGCATGAAACATGGCAATATGAGTGTGTTGGGCTAATGCAACTAGAACCAGAAGGGTTTGAACAAACTTGAATCAAAGATTCAAATTTCAAATTCAAACATGGCCTTTTAAAAGTGCTTTTCCTTGTTCTGCTTAAAACATCAATTTAACTTGTTTGATCATGCATGAAAATAGTACAGATGGGTAGATTGGATTTTTCTGATCATTTTTCATATATAATTTGTCCAATTTGGAGTTACAGAATAAAAGTTATGAATTTTTTGAAGTTTAAATAATATTCTGGAATTTCCTGATTTAAATTAAATCCAGAAATATAATTATTGCGCCAGCATGACGGCAGCATGACGTCAGTGGTCAACTGCGGCTGGCTGAGGTCAAACCTGACGTGTGGGGCCCACACGTCAGTGACAGGGGGGGTTAAACAGGATTAAATTAATCCTAATTAGGGATTAGTGGCGCTGGGGCCCACTGTCAGTGTCAGGGGGGGTTGACTAACAGTAGTTTAGCGCTAATCTAACCACCTGGCCGACAGGGCCCACGCGTCAGTGACCCTGGGAGGTCAAACCCCAGGTCGGACAAGTCAAACCCCACCGGCGACTTGACGCCGGCGAGGTCCGAGACGGCGGCGAAAGTGCTTTTTGCCATTCCGGCAACCAAATGGACGGCGGAAGGCATCTACGTGTTGCTGAGGTTGAGCCGCGTCTATTGGTGGTGGTGGTGGTTGGGCTCGGGGTGGCCGGAGTTGACGGCGGCGAGCTCGGCTGCGGCTGCCGGAGTTCGGGTGCGGTCGGAATCGACGTTGCAGGGCGTTAGAAGAGGTGTTGGTGCGTGCTACGTGCTCCTGGTGAGGTGTGGAGCACGATGGTGTGCTCGGTTGGGCGCTACGGCGACCGTGGCCACGACGGCGACATCGCCGGCGGCGTGGAGCTCTCGGCCAAGGTGGGGCTAGGGCCTAGAGGTCGAAAGGGACCAGGGGAGAAGGGGGAAACGATCCGGGGGCTCACCGCGGTTGCAGTGGGCGTCGAAGCGGGCTCGGGGACGCGCCGGAGACGACGAATTCGACGGCGACGATGATCGGAGCCCGAAGAGGGGAACG
>NW_021260719.1:0-1150 GCF_002162155.2 Triticum dicoccoides
TCTCCGGCCACCCCTCGCTCCCCCGACTAGCTCAGAAGCTCCGCCACAACCCCCTCTTCTTCCCCACCGCTCCACGGGCCTCCGGAAGCCCTGCATCGCCGCCACGTCGCCGTTCCCCTCTTCGGGCTCCGACCATCATCGCCGACGAATTCGCCGTCTCCAGCGCGTCTCCGAGCCCGCTTCGACGCCCACTGCAACCGCGGTGAGCCCCCGAGTCGTTTCCCCCTTCTTCCCGGGTCTCTTTCGACCTCTAGGCCTTAGCCCCACCTTGGCCGAGAGCTCCACGCCGCCGGCGATGTCGCCGTCGTGGCCACGGTCACCGTAGCGCCCAACCGAGCACACTATCGTGCTCCACGCCTCACTAGGAGCACGCAGCACGCACCAACGCCTCCCCAAACACCCTGCAACGCCGACTCCGACCGCACCCGAACTCCGGCCGCCGCTCACGAGCTCGGCGTCGACGGTACCGGCCACCCCAGGCTCGGCCACCACCACCGTTCGACGCGCGGGAGCAAGAGCTCTCCAACGAGCCCAAGAACGGCCTCGCCCGTGCCCTGTAGCGCGATCCCGCATCGCGCCGCCGTCTCGGGCCTCGCCGGCGTCACGTCGCCGGTGGGTTTGACCCACCTTGACCACGGCAGGACCCCCCTGAGTCCCTGACAGGTGGGCCCAGCCCTGTAGCTAATTAGGAGAAGCACTAACCACTGTTAGTTAACCCCCTGACACTGACCAGTGGGCCCCAGCGCCACTAATTAGTAATTAGGATTAATTTAACCCTGTTTAACCCCCCTGTCACTGACGTGTGGGCCCCACACGTCAGGTTTGACCTCAGCCAGCCGCAGTTGACCACTGACGTCATGATGACGTCATGCTGGCGCAATAACTATAATTTCTGGATTTAATTTAAATCAGGAAATTCCAGAATATAATTTAAACTTCAAAAATTCATAACTTTTATTCTGTAACTCCAAATTGGACAAATTATATATGAAAAATGATCAGAAAAATCCAATCTATCCATCTGTACTATTTTCATGCATGATCAAACAAGTTAAATTGATGTTTTAAGCAGAACAAGGAAAAGCACTTTAAAAGGCCATATTTGAATTTGAAATTTGAATCCTTGATTCAAATTTGCTCAAACCCTTCT
>NW_021260720.1:0-1061 GCF_002162155.2 Triticum dicoccoides
CGACGAATTCGCCGTCTCCAGCGCGTCTCCGAGCCCGCTTCGACGCCCACTGCAACCGCGGTGAGCCCCTGAGTCGTTTCCCCCTTCTTCCCGGGTCTCTTTCGACCTCTAGGCCTTAGCCCCACCTTGGCCGAGAGCTCCACGCCGCCGGCGATGTCGCCGTCGTGGCCACGGTCACCGTAGCGCCCAACCGAGCACACTATCGTGCTCCACGCCTCACTAGGAGCACGCAGCACGCACCAACGCCTCCCCAAACACCCTGCAACGCCGACTCCGACCGCACCCGAACTCCGGCCGCCGCTCACGAGCTCGTCGTCGACGGTACCGGCCACCCCAGGCTCGGCCACCACCACCGTTCGACGCGCGGGAGCAAGAGCTCTCCAACGAGCCCAAGAACGGCCTCGCCCGTGCCCTGTAGCGCGATCCCGCATCGCGCCGCCGTCTCGGGCCTCGCCGGCGTCACGTCGCCGGTGGGTTTGACCCACCTTGACCACGGCAGGACCCCCCTGAGTCCCTGACAGGTGGGCCCAGCCCTGTAGCTAATTAGGATTAGCGCTAACCACTGTTAGTTAACCCCCTGACACTGACCAGTGGGCCCCAGCGCCACTACTTAGTAATTAGGATTAATTTAACCCTGTTTAACCCCCCTGTCACTGACGTGTGGGCCCCACACGTCAGGTTTGACCTCAGCCAGCCGCAGTTGACCACTGACGTCATGATGACGTCATGCTGGCGCAATAACTATAATTTCTGGATTTAATTTAAATCAGGAAATTCCAGAATATAATTTAAACTTCAAAAATTCATAACTTTTATTCTGTAACTCCAAATTGGACAAATTATATATGAAAAATGATCAGAAAAATCCAATCTATCCATCTGTACTATTTTCATGCATGATCAAACAAGTTAAATTGATGTTTTAAGCAGAACAAGGAAAAGCACTTTAAAAGGCCATATTTGAATTTGAAATTTGAATCCTTGATTCAAATTTGCTCAAACCTTCTGGTTTTAGTTGCATTAGCCCAACACACTCATATTGCCATGTTTCATGCATGCAT
>NW_021260721.1:0-1314 GCF_002162155.2 Triticum dicoccoides
AGTGGAGTCAGCATAAATAGCTTGGAGATATCCTTGTGCTCCCGGAAGTGATCCTGGCATATACCGGAAGTCAGAGTCCCGAAATAAACCAGATCTGACTCGCATAATGGTCATCATAGAGTAGGCGGCATCCTGCACAGCCATCTCGATAGTAACCCCGAGTCCATAGGAGCAGTGAAGAGGCTCAGTGGATCCAGGATAAGATGGAAATATCCTGACAGTGCAGAGATACTGGCTTTGATTAAAATCTCGGAATTGCTCTTCGACCGTGTACTCAGGATACCAGCGGTATCCAGCCTCAGTCATTACCCTGACCAACTTAGCAGTATGGCCGGGTACATCTAGGCATCGAGTTAGGCGAACCACTTGATTGAGGTCGCGAGTGGCCATCTGAAAGCATAATCATAATGCAAGGCATTAGAATTTCTAGCAAAATTTCGGCAGCATAACAGCTGTAAATGCTCAAAAAGGATATTGAGGCATTTGACAAAGGATTTCGTACACACCCAACATCATCATATCAAAGTTCTGGAACCATTCTAACAACATAATGTGGTGGTAGAACTGAACTAGGCTTGTAACCATCAAACTTATAAGGTACTACTGATTAGTAACATGTGATCCTGATAGAGAGAGTAGATCCTAATTCCTTAACCCCCGGTGGAAGAATGGACTGACTCAGATCAGAAAGTCATAAGGTATAAGGAGTAAAAAGAGCCTTACGTTCCAACCCACAAACAATTCCCCTACATATAACTAAAGAATTTCTAGACTCAACATCGACCAGTTTGGCTTGGAGAACCTACAGGCAGTCCTGCTCTGATGCCAACGCTGTCAGGACCCCGACTCGATGTCACATCGATCTAGCTGGTAACACCTCATATCACTTTGCGGCCTCACGCACGGTATCCCCACGGGTGTCGTCTTACCTTTTCCCGGGACCGTTTGCGCCTTTTGGCTCGCGTATATGAGAGTGTCGCTAGCATCCATATGATAAAGAGCCCGGGCTGACATGACTAGTCGTAAACCCAAAGTGGCACAGACTTACAGGGACAGGCATCCATGACCCAGCTTCGAACGTGTCGGTCATCAGCAAGTGGGTCCGGGCTGTAGCACTGGGCTAGCAGGACTCCGGTAAACCGGGCTGTAGCGGGCTAACAGGACTCCGGTACTCAAAGCGTGACATTTCCCCGAAGGGACAGACACATGAACGAAGAAGGACACATGCCGGCCAGCCTAAGTGTTCCAGAGCAGTAGCAAGCTACCATGGCTCAGCGGTAACACTAGGAGACATTTCCCGGTAAGAGAGGCTAC
>NW_021260722.1:0-1151 GCF_002162155.2 Triticum dicoccoides
CACCTTAATCCTCGTCGGATATATCTGCAACGTGATAAGTTGCAGCCATATAGGTCAGTACATTGAATGTACTGGCAAGTCACATCATAAGTGTAATGAACCTACTTGTACATGCAATTTGGCTGGTGGAAAGCTCTAAGTTTAATTTTTGCATAAAGCTAGTTTTTCCCTATTGGAAAAGATGTTATTCTACTACTACACATTTGCATAGGATGAGTTGGCAAACCCAACTCCATCCGTTCCCAAGTTTCATTTAAATCCCAACTGTTTAATTAAAGGTGAGGAGATCTCCCAGCATTTTCACTACTAGAAGCTCAAGATGTCCGTAACCGGGGACACGGCTAATCGATTAGGTTGACACTCTGCAGAGGTTGCGCACTTTTCCCCACAAGACTCGACCACCTCCATGATCGGAAAATCGAGACATAGTCTTTCGAAAATGCTCCCCCTTAACCCACGGATAGGCCGGTACACCTACATCCTTCTACATCTGCTAGCCCATCCCAGAAGGGGGTCACACTAACTACTCAACTAAGCCAGAGCCCATATTGGCTTGTGGCTGCACACGTAAGCTTCTAGACATGAGAATACGATTGATCTCTTTGAGCCTGAGCGGACGGTCCACTAGTGGTGCACCACCATGGATTTCCCATGCGTGCCCCACTGTACTTCGCCACCATTCCATCAAGTTTCCGCCCAGCTAGTTCATTAATTATCTTAGGTCCTACTTACTACATTGTTACTCATACTTTACAATATTCACTCCCCAATCCACGTCTACTTAGCGAAGCAACATAATGTAAAACGATGGCGACAATGTCATATGGTTCAGACCTACCTCAATGAACTACTGGGTGAAAAGCATAGTCATGCGGCATCAATTCCTACCATGCAGTCCTACCGCAAAGAACTAAGTGCATAATAAAAACATAGGTAAGGAAACATGATCAAGATGCAACTTGCCTTGGTACTGCTGGTTGAACTCTAAAGACTGAAAATATTCTGCTTCGCACTCCGGGCAATCTATCGCAAAGGAGATAAACAAACATAAACAAACATTCAAGAGAACCAAGAAGAACATGCAAAGCAAAAGTCTCGGAAAAACCAAATGAACAAACATCACACTTAACTAGCATGAAAAATATTCTAGA
>NW_021260723.1:0-1130 GCF_002162155.2 Triticum dicoccoides
ATTGTATCGATATGATCAAATGGTTGGTTGCTTGCCTGATGGTTCGATGCACTGATATGGTTCTTCGTTAGGGTAATCACGGTACTCCTCGGGGACAGAACCTGTCGCAAAGGACATCGATACACAAGCATCACCAAACAATGTGCAACAATATGATGCATGCATGAAACATGGCAATATGAGTGTGTTGGGCTAATGCAACTAGAACCAGAAGGGTTTGAACAAATTTGAATCAAAGATTCAAATTTCAAATTCAAACATGGCCTTTTAAAAGTGCTTTTCCTTGTTCTGCTTAAAACATCAATTTAACTTGTTTGATCATGCATGAAAATAGTACAGATGGGTAGATTGGATTTTTCTGATCATTTTTCATATATAATTTGTCCAATTTGGAGTTACAGAATAAAAGTTATGAATTTTTGAGGTTTAAATAATATTCTGGAATTTCCTGATTTAAATTAAATCCAGAAATATAATTATTGCGCCAGCATGACGTCAGCATGACGTCAGTGGTCAACTGCGGCTGGCTGAGGTCAAACCTGACGTGTGGGGCCCACACGTCAGTGACAGGGGGGGTTAAACAGGATTAAATTAATCCTAATTAGGGATTAGTGGCGCTGGGGCCCACTGTCAGTGTCAGGGGGGGTTGACTAACAGTAGTTTAGCGCTAATCTAACCACCTGGACGACAGGGCCCACGTGTCAGTGACCCTGGGAGGTCAAACCCCAGGTCGGACAAGTCAAACCCCACCGGCGACTTGACGCCGGCGAGGTCCGAGACGGCGGCGAAAGTGCTTTTTGCCATTCCGGCAACCAAATGGACGGCGGAAGGCATCTACGTGTTGCTGAGGTTGAGCCGCGACTATTGGTGGTGGTGGTTGGGCTCGGGGTGGCCGGAGTTGACGGCGGCGAGCTCGGCTGCGGCGGCCGGAGTTCGGGTGCGGTCGGAATCGGCGTTGCAGGGCGTTAGAAGAGGTGTTGGTGCGTGCTACGTGCTCCTGGTGAGGTGTGGAGCACGATGGTGTGCTCGGTTGGGCGCTACGGCGACCGTGGCCACGACGGCGACATCGCCGGCGGCGTGGAGCTCTCGGCCAAGGTGGGGCTAGGGCCTAGAGGTCGAAAGAGACCAGG
>NW_021260724.1:0-2609 GCF_002162155.2 Triticum dicoccoides
TGGATTAAATTTAACTCGGGAAATTCCAAAAAATGTCCAAAACTTCTAAAATTCATGGAAATTCAACCACAACTCCAAATGAAATAATTTATATATGAAAAATGATCCAAAAAATCCAATCTATCCATCTGTACTGGTTTCATGCATGATGAAGCAACTTAACCTTGCTGTTTAGAACAAATCATATGAATGGCATTTGAATATCTACATATGGAGTTTGAATTTGAATCTTGGATTCAAACAAACTTCATTTAACTTGTTGCTAGATGCATTAGCTCAAATCACATCATATTGCCATGTCATGATCATGCATCATATTGTGCATTGCATTGATTGTGTTTTTCCTTGTTTGCCGGTATCAGTCCCCTCTCGATAGACGTGGTTCCGATGATGAGATCAATGACACCGATGTAGAACTATACTATCTTCAGAAGTGTCAGGCAAGCAAAACCCCCTTGTTCATTCTGATACAATCCCACTGAGGGAGTCCTGGATTAGGGGGTGTCCGGATGGCTGGACTATGACCTTTGGCCGGACTCCCGGACTATGAAGATACAAGATTGAAGACTCCGTCCCGTGCCCGGATGGGACTTTCCTTGGCGTGGATGGCAAGCTTGGCGATACGATATGAAGATCTCCTCCCATTGTAACCGACTCTGTGTAACCCTAGCCCTCTCCGGTGTCTATATAAACCAGAGAGTTTTAGTCCGTAGGACGAACAACAATCATACCATAGGCTAGCTTCTAGGGTTTAGCCTCTCTGATCTCGTGGTAGATCCACTATTGTACTACCCATATCATCAATATTAATCAAGCAGGAGTAGGGTTTTACCTCCATTGAGAGGGCCCGAACCTGGGTAAAAACATCGTGTCCCTTGTCTTCTGTTACCATCTGCCTAGACGCACAGTTCGGGACCCCCTACCCGAGATCCGCCTAGAGTCAAACTATGAAAGACAAAAGTCCCGTAAAGGGTAGAATAGCCTACCTCGTTGGCCTGGCACCGCGAGCTGAATCCGCGATCCTCGGTAGCGGACGCGGGGGCCTCGGCACCCTTGAACAACACCTTCCAGGCATCTTCGTACGTGGTGTCGAAGAGCCCGCTCAAGGTTGGGTGCTGTGCCTGATCGAACTCCCACAATTTGAAGGCCCGTTGTTGGCATGGGAGGACCCAGTGGATAAGCATGACCTGGACTATGTTGACGAGCTTGAGGTTCTTGCTCACTAGCTTTTTGACGCAGGTTTGGAGTCCGGTCAGCTCTTCCGAATCTCCCCATGTTAGGCTCATATCTTTCCAGGAGGTGAGCCGTGTGGGAAAGCCAGATCGGAATTCGGGGGCCGCTTCCCATTTGGGGTCGCGTGGCTCGGTGATGTAGAACCACCCCGATTGCCATCCTTTTATTGTCTCCACGAAGGAGCCCTCGAGCCATAGGACGTTGGCCATTCGGCCCACCATGGCACCTCCACACTCCGCTTAGCAGCCGCTCACCACTTTCGGCTTGACATTAAAAGTCTTCAGCCATAAGCCAAAGTGGGGCTGGATGCAGAGGAAGGCCTCACACACGACGATGAACGCCGAGATGTTGAGGATAAAGTTTGGGGCCAGATCATGGAAGTCCAGGACGTAGTAGAACATGAGCCCCCGGACGAAGGGTGACGAGGAAAACCCAGTCCACGGAGAAAATGGGGAAGAAAAACAACCCTCTCATGGGGCCTGGGGGTGGGGATGAGTTGCCCCACATTTGGAAGCCGGTGCGCGATGTCGTCAGACAGGTATCCGGCCTTCCTCAGTTTTTTGATTTGCCCCTCCGTGATGGAGGAGGCCATCCATCTACCTCCCGCTCCGGACATGATCAGAGAAGGTTGAGGTGGGAAGTGCGGGCTTGTGCATTGGAGCTCGAGCGCGCAGGGACGATAAGCAAAGGAGGAAGAAGGCGTGAATGGAAAGGGCAGATTCTTATCACCTTATATGGGCGGCAAAAACTACGAGCCCCCACTGTCCTAATAAAACTCGCTTATCTCCCAAGCATCGTGGTTAGTGGCACGGTTGGGTTACCCACGCCTGTATTGATGAGAATCCCGGAATAAGGGGACACGATCTCTGCTTTGACAAGACGTGCCAAGGAAACCGCCTCGCTAAACACACTGAGGTGGAACAGTAAAATGAATAAAAGCCTGGCCGTGGCGTGATGTCAAGCTGCGGAATACGTCAGCAGATTAGATTGGTGCAAATGTTATTCTCTCTATGGTGGCATGTGGAACTTATTTTGCAGAGGCGGACACTATCCTGGTGTTCAACATCTTATATGAAGTATTCGGAGGAGGAACCCGCCTTGCAATGCCGAAGACAACTTGCGCGCCGGACTCGTCGTCATTGAAGCCTGGTTCAGGGGCTAATGAGGGAGTCCTGGATTAGGGGGTGTCCGGATGGCCGGACTATGACCTTTGGCCGGACTCCCGGACTATGAAGATACAAGATTGAAGACTCCGTCCCGTGTCCGGATGGGACTTTCCTTGGCGTGGAAGGCAAGCTTGGCGATACGATATGAAGATCTCCTCCCATTGTAACCGACTCTGTGTAACCCTAGCCCTCTCCGGTGTCTATATAAAC
>NW_021260725.1:0-1005 GCF_002162155.2 Triticum dicoccoides
GTGAATACGATTTGGTAAAGGTAGCGGTGAGAGGCCATGTAGGAGTACATGGTGGGTTGTCTCATTGCAGCCGTCCTCAGGAACTGAGTTCTGTGTTTGTGATCCATGATTCAGCTACTACCACGCATTGGGCCCGAAACCAATGGACCCTCTCGGCTTCTTAATCACCCTTGTCCTCTGTCCAGGAGTTGCAAGTAGTTTCTGGTGTTTGTAGTATGCTGGAGGCCGTGCGCAGCGCTGACCGTAGGGGTGGGCTGTGATGCGGTAGGCACGTGGCCGGGTAAACCGGGCGCCCGTTTGGTGTCACGGAACCCTGTACACATCGTTTGGGGCTGTGAGCGAAACTCCGGCCGGATCTCCTCATGGATGGAACCCGAATAGGCGATAAACCTGGACTAGAGACTTGAGTGTTTAGGCAGGCCGTGGCCGACACCCACGTTGGGCTTCCGCTTGAAGGTTGCCGAGTACATGTTGTATAAACGGCGGTAAGTGGTGAGAGCGTGTGTGAAGAAGTACACCCCTGCAGGGTTAATATGATCTATTCGAATAGCCGTGTCCGCGGAAAAGGACTTCTGGGTTGCTTATATCAGTTCATAGACAAGTGAAAGTGGATACTCTAAAATACGCAAGATAAGCGTGAGTGCTATGGATGGCGTTCTCGTAGGGAGACGGGAGCGGATCCATAGTGGTGTATTGATATGGTGAATATGTGGACTCGTGTGCGCCACCTCAAAAGAGTTACTTGCAGTCGTAGTTCAGGATAGCCACCGAGTCAAAGCTGGCTTGCTGCAGTCAAACCCCTCCGCCCCCTTGTTGATAATGATGCATATGTAGTTAGTTCTGATGTAAGTCTTGCTGGGTACATTTGTACTCACGTTTGCCTATTTTATGTTTTTGCAGAGAGACTTCGGTCTCACTAGTAGTTTCGCGTGGACTTCGACGTTTAGCTTGTTACCTCAGCTACGATCTTGTGCCCTCGGCAGGATCTGATAGATAGTCAGGCTT
>NW_021260726.1:0-1653 GCF_002162155.2 Triticum dicoccoides
GGTGTGGTGACGATGTTGATGTTCTACCGACGCAGGGCTTCGCCTAAGCACCGCTACAGTATTATCGAGGTGGACTATGGTGGAGGGGGGCACCGCACACGGCTAAAAGATCAAACGATCAATTGTTGTGTTTATGGGGTGTCCCCCTGCCCCCGTATATAAAAGAGCAAGGGGGGTGCGGCCGGCCTGGAGAGGGGGTGCGCCAGGAGTAAGGATGGCAATGGATCGGGTTCGGCTCGGGTTGAACAATATTAAATCCATATCCAAATCCATGAAGACAGTATGTGCCCATCCACGAAAAAATCCATGGGCGTAAAATTATGCCCATGTCCAAACCCGATGAATATTCATCGGGTTTGGATATCCATCGGGTTTTCTCATCACGTATACATAAAACATAGCACAACATTCAGATAAGCTCTCAAATTCTCACAAAATGACATAGCACAAGTGCATGACATCAAATAAGCTCTTAGATTCTCACAAAATGACATAGTACAAGTGTAGATCGCCACATAATCTCTCAAATTCTCACAAAATAACATAACATCAAATAAGCATAACTACCATTCTAAACATTGGTTGTCATGCTGAACAAAAATTCTGAAACCCAAGTGATCAACCATAGATAGAGGGTACTCATGAACACAAATCATTAGTGGAAGCTCTTTCCTGGCAACATCTTGATCAAAAATAATATTCTCCAAATTGGCGTTTCCATCATCAACCTTTCGCAAACTTAACTTTTGTTGCTTTGGGCCTATTGGTGCATGCCTAGCACCACAAGATCTCATGTGACTATTCAAATCTAAAGTGCCACTGGTTCCATCATGAGAAGCTATTGACCTATACATGCAAAAAAAAATCTCCATTTCAGTTAAGAGAGCCATGGTGCATAATGTCTGAACTATACAGATTTGGAAAGATTGTGATCTCTAAATTGTAGTGAATGGTAACTACAAACCGAAACTATTTTTTGCCATCTCTTCTTTTAGGAAATAATGTAGATCTGCCTAGATTACAAGTCAGATTCTAATGAATCTTAATGATTCGTAGCTCTCTAGATTGAAATACACTGACGTGGTAAAACCTAATTGCTAATTAACATGCATAGCTACAGATCACGCCATGTTCCAAATCTGAAAAATGCTATTCGGTAACCAACGAAAACTACCTAACTCTATAAATCTCTTCTAATTGGTACAGTAACTACAAGAAATACTTAATTTGTAGACATGCATGAGAATGATTCATCGAAAATTACTACCGCTCCAGTTACTACTGTAAACTTCAAGAAATACTTAATTTGCAGACATACACGAGCGGGATTCATAGAACAAAAATATTACTACTGCTCCAATTATTACTGTATAACCTGAAAAAAATCAATTTGCAGACATACATGAGAGGTATTCAGGGGAATTTTTTGACTACTGCTCCATTTACTACTGTAAATTGAAACAAATAATTTGCAGACATACATGCGGATTCAGGGAACAAGCAGGAACACCACACAGAAAAACTTACCCTGAGACTCTCAGAGGATTCGGTGATTTTGGGAACGAGTAGGAGTGTAGGACCACCACACATAGAAAAATTACTACTGCTCCAGTTGCTACATGCTCATGTTGGACACCCACGTACAGGAACACC
>NW_021260727.1:0-724 GCF_002162155.2 Triticum dicoccoides
AGGTTGTATTATTTGTGAAATGTATTCAACATGTTTCCAATTTATTAGACTACAGAAATATCAACGTTAAGCCGGGATTTTCAAAATACCCCATATAAAGAAGATATTAATAAAGGTTGCATCATAAATGGAATTTTAGGAATGATGATTAATATAATAGCATATTTGAAATCTACACATCTTTTTAAAGGGATTTCCATATATAACATGTTAGATTTGGCGTTAGGATTTGAAAGTGATTAATATAGTACCATATTTGAAATCTACACATCTTTTTAAGGGATTTCTATATATAACATGCTAGATTTGAAGTTAGGGTTTGAAAGTTATGAGTTTTTTTGACATTGAAAGTGATTAATATAATACCATATTTGAAATCTACACATCTTTTTAAGGGATTTCTATACATAACATGTTAGATTTGGAGTTAGGGTTTGAAAGTTATGATTTTTTTTGAAATATATGAATATGTCCAAAAAATAGAGTAATTGGTACATTGTGCTGCCCATCTGCTAAGTGACGCTGGAGCGAGTAGTAATATCCTACGCCTACCAACATTAATAGGAGAGAAAAATAAAAGGAGGAAAGGGAGCAAGGGGACTCGAACCTGGGTCTCCCAGGTAAACAGGCGAGCCTCACACCACTACTGCTCATCGGGCCTCGTTGGGGATCAGGATTAGGGCACGCAGAGCGGCGATAGAGATGGTAAAACAGACCCCCCCCT
>NW_021260728.1:0-971 GCF_002162155.2 Triticum dicoccoides
TGTAGAATGTGTAGCCGTTGATATCGTACGCCTCATAGGTCATCAGGTTGTGCTCGGCGCCCTGTGACAAGGCGAATATGAGTTGTTCTTCCGCGGAAGAATCCTCATGTAAAGGGTACGACAGAAGCTTATGCTTGAACCAACGCGTGAAACATGAGTTGTGCTCTTTGAGTGTATCTCCGTCCGTCCTCTGTTGGCCTCGGTCATTGTACGTCTTTTTAATAAAGGTTTTGTGCTCTACCACCCAAGGATCGACCACGTCTATGTGTTGTAGCGCGACTAGGTTTGCTCTTTCAAAGTCGGCGAGTCGACCCTCGAAGTCGACATGCATTTCGCGGCGACCCTCACGGTGACCCCATCCAGCGAGCCTGCCGAGGTGCCTGTTGACGGGCAGACCAACGGGGTTCTCGATGCCTAGATAGTTCGTGCAGTAGGAGATGCACTCTTCGGTCAGAAAGCCCCTGGCTATGCTTCCTTCTGGACGTGACATGTTGTGAACGTATCCTTTGATGACACCATTCATCCTTTCGAACGGCGTCATGCTGTGCAGGAACGTCGGCCCGAGTTGGATGATATCCTCCACTATATGGACCAGCAGATGCACCATAACGTCGAAGAATGCGGGCGGGAAGTACATCTCAAGCTCGCATAGTATCACCACGATCTCTTCCTGTAGCCTTCTGAGTTGCCTCACGCCAATCGACTTCCGAGAGATGACGTCGAAGAAGTTGCATAGGCCAAATAGCGTTTCACGGACGTGCGCGTCCATGATCCCACGGATTGCAACTGGAAGTATCTGCGTCATCAGCACGTGACAGTCGTGAGACTTCATCCCGCTGAACTTCTGCTTCGCTGGGTCTAGGTATCTGCTTATCTTCCCCGCGTAACCGTAAGGAAGTTTTACTCCTAGGAGGCAGGTGAAAAACTGCTCGATCTCCTCCTGACTTAGAGTGAAGCACGCGGGAGGGTAG
>NW_021260729.1:0-1181 GCF_002162155.2 Triticum dicoccoides
AGGGAAACACGCCGACGCGGCTACCGCGCGAGTGCATGAGTCCATTGAGCATTGCCTTGCCGACGCACAGGCCTGGGCCGTCCTGCGTGAAGAGAAAACCGCGGCGCGGTGGTCGTCGTTGATGACGAATAGCGCCATCAAGCTCGGCCTGCTTCGGACCAACGTCACCGCGAAGAAGAGGAACACCGACCTGGCTTTTTTGATGGGCGGGGCGGACATACTCCAGAGCAATGACGAGAAGCTCAAGGCGTGGTACATGGTGGAGCGCGGCCTCATCCTGAACCAGCTGCCGACGACGCCAACTCCCGCGCCCACGGCCACGCCGACGCCAAGCCCGAGTGATGATGCTTCCACGACGCCGCCCAGCAGCACCGAAGCCGCGCCGACACCGCCCAGCACCGAAGCAGCTCCGACACCGCCGAGCCCGCGCACGCCGACTCCGCCGAGTGATTCGTTGCGCACGGGAACTTGCGGCGCTCTGGTTTTTGTATGATCGCCGAACGGTGACTTGTGATCGCCGGATTTGCGGCGTCTTTTGTGATGAGTGGGAACGACCAAGTTCGAAATTTTCGTATCCTGGGGCCGGCGCCTGGGGGTGTGACTGGGAGCTAGGTCGCCCCCAGGGGCTGAGCTAGCGCCGGTTCGCCCCTAGGCCGCTCTTTTTAGGCGCCCTGGGGGGCGAACGGCTGGAGATGCTCTAAGGGACTGCTGATCGTATTTGTTTGTTCTGAGAACAACGAACATGTGAACTCCCATGACCACTCTTTATTCTATTTGTAAATTGATCTGATTCTTTCTATATGTATGTACAATGTTCTCGTTGCGGAGCACATGAGAGACGTGATACTCCAAACTCCCACTAAATTGCATAGTTAATGATTCAAATCTTAGCATCTCAAAATGGGTGTTGAATTATGTTCAACTAATCTTATTCGTATATGGTGATCTGTTGTAGTGTACAAATCATTTTTCATATATATCATGACCTCTTTGTAATGTTTCTTACCATTTCTAAATGGGCACCGGTTTCTGCTATCACTTGCAATTATTTCTTAGGTAATTTTCTGGACCAGTACACAGCCAGATTTTCAGGATTAAGAACACCAGTGGGTTAATATGTTACTAAAACTGTTGGTACCTCATCTGGTTGGTTGGGGGCTTAATCTTGTTCTAAAAAGATA
>NW_021260730.1:0-1472 GCF_002162155.2 Triticum dicoccoides
AGGGAAACACGCCGACGCGGCTACCGCGCGAGTGCATGAGTCCATTGAGCATTGCCTTGCCGACGCACAGGCCTGGGCCGTCCTGCGTGAAGAGAAAACCGCGGCGCGGTGGTCGTCGTTGATGACGAATAGCGCCATCAAGCTCGGCCTGCTTCGGACCAACGTCACCGCGAAGAAGAGGAACACCGACCTGGCTTTTTTGATGGGCGGGGCGGACATACTCCAGAGCAATGACGAGAAGCTCAAGGCGTGGTACATGGTGGAGCGCGGCCTCATCCTGAACCAGCTGCCGACGACGCCAACTCCCGCGCCCACGGCCACGCCGACGCCAAGCCCGAGTGATGATGCTTCCACGACGCCGCCCAGCAGCACCGAAGCCGCGCCGACACCGCCCAGCACCGAAGCAGCTCCGACACCGCCGAGCCCGCGCACGCCGACTCCGCCGAGTGATTCGTTGCGCACGCGAACTTGCGGCGCTCTGGTTTTTGTATGATCGCCGAACGGTGACTTGTGATCGCCGGATTTGCGGCGTCTTTTGTGATGAGTGGGAACGACCAAGTTCGAAATTTTCGTATCCTGGGGCCGGCGCCTGGGGGTGTGACTGGGAGCTAGGTCGCCCCCAGGGGCTGAGCTAGCGCCGGTTCGCCCCTAGGCCGCTCTTTTTAGGCGCCCTGGGGGGCGAACGGCTGGAGATGCTCTAAGGGACTGCTGATCATATTTGTTTGTTCTGAGAACAACGAACATGTGAACTCCCATGACCACTCTTTATTCTATTTGTAAATTGATCTGATTCTTTCTATATGTATGTACAATGTTCTCGTTGCGGAGCACATGAGAGACGTGATACTCCAAACTCCCACTAAATTGCATAGTTAATGATTCAAATCTTAGCATCTCAAAATGGGTGTTGAATTATGTTCAACTAATCTTATTCGTATATGGTGATCTGTTGTAGTGTACAAATCATTTTTCATATATATCATGACCTCTTTGTAATGTTTCTTACCGTTTCTAAATGGGCACCGGTTTCTGCTATCACTTGCAATTATTTCTTAGGTAATTTTCTGGACCAGTACACAGCCAGATTTTCAGGATTAAGAACACCAGTGGGTTAATATGTTACTAAAACTGTTGGTACCTCATCTGGTTGGTTGGGGGCTTAATCTTGTTCTAAAAAGATACCAGTACACACATCAATTTATTTTAATGTTCTGGGATATATAATAAATGTGTCATGTTTTTGAACTGTGTTTCACATGGAACTATTGATGTTGTTCTGAACAAAGAAAAAAGTTTGCTTGGTAGGGTTTGAGTCCTTGTTGTTATTACTAGTAAGCGTGCACGTGCAACGCACGATTTAGTCATAGTAACAAATTCCAGCATTCTGCATATTCAAATAGGCAATTATTTATCATTCGACATGAATGGATAGCTATCTTTAAAAAAAGTAAAATAGTCAATAAAATAAAAAA
>NW_021260731.1:0-1109 GCF_002162155.2 Triticum dicoccoides
GTAGTTGTATTCCGCAGATCAAATGCCAATCCAGCTTTTGGTTCTGCTCTACCTTGGAGTATTACATATTTTATATCGAGATTGTTATAGGAATTGCACACCATCCCATGAACTCTTGGTACAGTGACACTTCTTGCCATCACTGTTCATTCCTCGGCCCTCGTGTTGATGCAACCGGAATACCGACAAATGAATTGTGATGTGTGAAATCAATACTGCTAGCAACTCTGTTGCTTGGTAGTTAAAGGATAATAATTTCATTCTTAGTATGTTGGTTTTCGAATCATCCTTCTAAGACTGATCGTGCTACCTAGTCCTTATTTCGGTGCACCCTTCGATTGATGAGTTAGGATCTTGTCAAGTCCTCACTCATTTGATCATATCATCTTGCCCTCAAAAGCAAGATTGTTCTCGAGCTTAGTAACATACCGGTGGTTCGTGACTTTCCAAATATCTTCTTGGAGATGTTACCGGGTTGTCACCTGACCGCTATGTTGAGTTCGTGATCAAGTTGGTTTCTTGTGAACCACCTTCTCTCCAAGAATCGGTGTTAGATATCCCTGAGCTAGTTGGTTAAGCTAAACGACAACTTGGAGGGTTGGAAGATAAAAGCTTGCCTGACTTAGTTCGTTCCAAAGGGATATTCTTGTGTAGTGTGTGTTGAAGAAAGATGATATCTTCATCAATTGGTCCTTGTGATCAGTTGCTGGACCTATTGTCTTATCAATCCTTTGATTTGAGTGTGGGCTATCGTCAAATCAAGTCGGAACCAACGATGTTCGTAATGTTGTCTTACTCGTGGTTGATCCCTCGAGCATACACCATTATATCCTTTGGGTCTGACCAATGCTATCACTGTGTTCACTTAACTATGGAATTCCTTTTAAAAGGAAACCTAGATGAATTGTTGTTGAGCCCATTGACAACATCCTTGTCTTCTCCATAATTTTGCTGAACATTAAGCTAGTGTTGGAAACTTTTGAAAGCATTTGTTCATGCTAGCTCATGAAGCATATGTTTGGATGAAGGTAGTGACTTCCTTTAATTCATGTGCATCTGATGCAAGTTGCCGCCGTGGATTCGAGAAAGTCAATGTTGCTTTCTTTGGA
>NW_021260732.1:0-976 GCF_002162155.2 Triticum dicoccoides
CCTGGGGTGCGTTTACGTGTCGGTCATCGAAAATCGCAATTTTGGCCGATTCTGGTCCGTTTCATGGACTATTACTCACTGTTTTGTGGTCCTGGAGTGATTTCGATGATTAACGAACCCTGGGGTGCGTTTACGTGTCGGTCATCAACACTCACAGTTTTGGCCCATTCTGGCCCGTTTAATGGACTATTACTCACTGTTTTGGGGTCCCGGATTGATTTCGACGATTAACGAACCCTGGGGTACGTTTACGTGTCGGTCATCAACACTCACAGTGTTGGCCGATTCTGGCCCGTTTCAGGGACTATTACTCACTGTTTTGGGGTCCCAGAGTGATTTCCATGATTAATGAACTGTGGGGTGCGTTTACGTGTCGGTCATCAAGAATCGCAATTCTGGCTAATTCTGGCCCGTTTCAAGGACTATTACTCACTGTTTTGGGGTCACGGAGTGACTTACACGATTAACGAACGCCGGGGTGCGTTTACGTGTCGGTCATCAAGACTCACAATTTTGGCCGATTCTGGCCCGTTTCATGGACCATTAGTCACTGTTTTGGGGTCCCAGCGTGCTTTCCACGATTAACGAACCCTGGGATGTGTTTACGTGTCGGTCACAAACACTCGCAGTTTTGGCCGATTCTGGCCCGTTTCGTGGACTATTACTCACCGTTTTGGGGCCCCGAAGCGATTTCCATAGTTGTTAAACCCCAAGGTGCGTTGATGTGTCGGTTACCAACAATCACTATTTTGGCCGATTCTGGCCTGTTTTAGGGACTATTACTCACTGTTTTGGGGTGCCGGAGTGATTTCCACGATTAACAAACCCTGGGGTGTGTTTACGTGTCGGTCATTAACCCTCGCAATTTTAGCCGATTCTGGCCCATTTCATGGACTATTGCTCACCGTCTTGGGGTCCCAGAGTGATTTCCATGATTAACGAACCCTGGGATGTGTTTACGTGTCAGTCATAAACA
>NW_021260733.1:0-1937 GCF_002162155.2 Triticum dicoccoides
TTATGAACGAAGACCCTCACGGAGAAGCAAGGATTTGGAAAGGAAGGACAAGTCATCAAGGAGCTACACAAAACGAAGACATCAAGCTCATGTTGGTGAATGGGTATCCGGCTCCAACTCCGACAATCACTCCGAGAGAAGCTATCACTCCGACTCCGAATATACTCAAGATGAAGGTGTTACCGGTCTAGCACTTGTGTCAACCAACTCCTACGACATATTTGACTCACCAAATGAAGGAATTGGAAGATGCTTCATGGCCAAAGGTCCTAAGGTAACACATCCCGAGTATGTTGATTTTAATAGTGATGAAGATGACTTGTTAGGTGATGATGATTTACTTGTTGACAACTCTAGTGATGAATACTATGATGAAACGTTAATTAATCATGCTAATCAAGATAAAACGAATGACAATGATAAGGAGAAGATTGAGCTTCTAACTAAAGAACTGAACACTCTTAAGTTAGCTCATGAAACTATCTTCGAAGATCATCGAGAACTTTTAAGAGCTCATGAGAAGTTACGCTTTGAAAAGCTCAATCTTGAGCAAGAGCATGAGTTCTTAAAGGCAATCAATGATGATCTCCGTAAGAAAAGTTCTTCTTACATTGCCAAGCGTTTACTCTTATCTACTTACATGCCTCAAGTCAAGTCTAGTAACAAGTACAAGAAAGATCCTTCCTCTAGTAGTAACAATAATAATACCAAATCCAATATTGTTGCTTCTAGTAGTTCTCTTGATTCCACTAATGATTCTCTTAGCCAAGTTACACTTGAGCAAGAAAATAGCTTATTGAAGGGAATTATAGAGAAAGGTGTATACAAGAGCCTTGCCGGGAGTAAGCAATTCGAGGAAATTGTACGCAAGCAAGGAAGGCACCGGAAGAATCAAGGTGTTGGTTTTGAACGAAAGTTCAATGCCAATGGAGTTGAGTGGGAAGAAGATCAATACCCCAAGACGAAGTTTGTTCCTCAACAAGAGAAGTATGATCCTACTTCCTTCAAAGGAACACAAGCACAAGATGATCTTCCACCACAAGACCACAAGAACAAAGGCAAGGACAAGCTTCAAGAGGAGATTGATGCATTTGAAGAAGCACATAAGGCCTTGGTCAAGTGGGTTCCCAAGACTACGTCAAGTTCTACTTCATCAAGTACAACTACAACTCTAAGGATTCCCATCAAGATGATGTGGATCCCAAAGAAGAAGAACTAGAGAGTTCTTGAGGGTGACTCCGCCAACATTCTTCACTCATATCATTATGGCAAGGACAAGTGCAATCAACTTCCACATCTTGCACTAGTTCAAGGAGTCACAAACCCTCATGTTGGTAAGGCAAGGGACAAGGTAACCTAATGATTTCATGGACATCATCTTGTGTGTGCATCACTCTATGTCTATGGATATTCTTGTTTGTTCCTTGTGGGACTAACCCATGTAGGTATGTTGAAAGTGCAACTCACTCCAAGGGATTGCTCCAAATGATATACATCAACATTGAGCATCCACATCTTCAACACCTACATGAAGTCATCATCGACAAAACCCAACATCGCCAATTGTTTGATAGATGCTAGAATTGGTTGTGCATGCTTTGCCACATATTTCATTTGACATTTTATTGTGTGAGCATGTTGGTTTCATATTTTACTCATTCGAGGACATCCACTTGTTGCTTTGATTGTTTGGGTTCTTTTTCTTTGGCCAAGTGGATGGACAAGAATGCCTAAGAACCTTCTCTAGCTATCTATGCTTTTCTCGTCTCAAACTCTATTCATGCTACATCACAAAATTTGATCAAGTCAGATTCGAACCACTCTGTGTGAGGAGCACTCAGAGTCCCCGATTCGTCATAGACTTAAACTTCCAAAACTTCTTTGTGATTCTCGGCCTGACCGATTCCTCCATTTCGGTCCTACCGAGATCACTAAGT
>NW_021260734.1:0-1080 GCF_002162155.2 Triticum dicoccoides
TCCTCGTAATAGTGTTCTCCTTTAGGATGGAGGACTTCCCTGCTGAACCATCCAGCTAGTTCCTCTTGAAGTGGTCGGAAGCGAGCTTCTGGACTAAGCATCCACCGGAGGTTATTCCTCTGAGCATTGGTATCACTCGGAACCCGCTCAGAGGTGTATCTCCGGATCATCTCACAGACATAGTATCCACATAGATTGGTCTCCGGTGGCTGAATATCCCCAGCATTCTTAGCCTTTAACATTTTGAATTCTAGCTCTTTTTTGAATTCACCGACCTTTGTATCTACGAACCGTCTCCAAACCCTACGAGGCAAAGAAAATTAAATGAACAAGAGAGTTATTAATTAGTTACTTGATATTAGGAAATGAACGAAATAGGCCGATCGATATAGAGCGCAAATGAATGAAAATAATTACTTCTGCAGCATTCTTCTCATGCCGCCCCAAAGCTTTGGATCCATATTCACAGAGTCGTGGACGAGACATTCTGAGGCGTTAACTTTAATTACTAGCAGAATCCAGTGGAACCTGCGGACACGATACATGCACAGTACGTCATGCATAACTCATCGATTAGCCGGCCACATACCTTGCATGGAGTAAACAAAAGAGAATGTGCTCAAGACAGAAACACTCACTCAAAATGGTAAGGAAATAGAATATCACTTTTGAGTTCCTGCTTTGTAAGAAACTGCCACAGGTCTGCCTCCACGTCGGCGGGGTAACGCTCCAACACATGTCCATTAACGATGTGTGGGTCAATGAACCCAACATCATGGATGTTCCTTACTCTGCATTCCTTAATCTTCATTCTACATGTATAATAGCGGACACAACAATATAGTTAGGACATATATATAGTGCAGGCAATATGAACGAGATGGGGTAGAAATTAATAAATCACTTACAGAACGTAGCAACTGATGATAGATTTATCGAGCTCGCGCAGATTGAAAAGCTGGAACAATTCACTCAGTTCAATTTGTACATAGTAATGTTTGAAGTGATGCTCATGTCTAACTTCCGCATAAATATATTCTTTGGCGTTTTTATTTTTTATGTAACCCTTGTACCATTTCA
>NW_021260735.1:0-953 GCF_002162155.2 Triticum dicoccoides
GAGAGGCTATCTTTTTTAGATGCCTACTCCGGGTACCACCAGATCCGTCTGTACGGACCCGACGAGGTAAAAACAGCTTTCATCACTCCATTCGGGTGCTTCTGTTATATCACCATGCCATTCGGCCTCAAGAATGCCGGAGCCACATTTATGCGAATGATTCAGAAGTGTCTACTCACTCAAATCAGTCGGAATGTGGAAGCATATATGGATGATATTGTTGTCAAATCACGAAAAGGTTCCGACCTGCTCGCTGATCTCGCCGAAACATTTGCCAACCTCAGAAGATATGATATCAAGCTCAATCCATCAAAGTGCACATTTGGAGTTCCTGGTGGCAAGTTACTCGGTTTTCTCGTTTCCGAACGGGGAATCGACGCTAACCCAGAAAAGATTGGCACTATTCTCCGAATGAAACGCCCTGTGCGAGTGCACGATGTCCAGAAGCTTACTGGATGCTTGGCCGCATTAAGTCGATTCATCTCATGACTCGGTGAAAAGGCATTGCCTCTTTACCGACTGATGAAGAAGACAGACAAGTTCGAGTGGACTCCAGAAGCTGATGCAGCGTTTGCCGAGCTCAAAACTCTGCTCTCCACCCAGCCGGTGCTTGCTGCTCCAATCAGCAAAGAGCCTCTGTTGCTCTATATCGCAGCCACAGGACAAGTCGTCAGTACTGTGCTAATGGTCGAGCGGGAAGAAGAAGGAAAAGCTCTCAAAGTTCAGCGCCCAGTGTATTATTTGTCTGAAGTCTTGACTCCATCCAAGCAGAGATATCCTCATTATCAGAAGCTTGTGTATGGAATATACATGACCACAAAGAAGGTTGCTCATTATTTCTCTGATCATTCCATCACAGTCGTCAGCGACGCTCCACTATCAGAGATTTTGCACAACAGAGATGCAACTGGTCGAGTGGCCAAATGGGCGATTGAACTTCTTCCCCTTGATAT
>NW_021260736.1:0-1590 GCF_002162155.2 Triticum dicoccoides
AGGAGTTGCAAGTAGTTTCTGGTGTTTGTAGTATGCTGGAGGCCGTGGACAGCGCTGACCGTAGGGGTGGGCTGTGATGCGGTAGGCACGTGGCCGGGTAAACCGGGCACCCGTTTGGTGTCACGGAACCCTGTTCACATCGTTTGGGGCTGTGAGCGAAACTCCGGCCGGATCTCCTCATGGATGGAACCCGAATAGGCGATAAACCTGGACTAGAGACTTGAGTGTTTAGGTAGGTCGTGGTCTACACCCACGTCGGCTTTCGCTTGAAGTCTGCCGAGCACATGTCGTGTGCAGACGCTAAGTGGTGGAAACATGTATGAAGAAGTACACCCCTGCAGGGTTAAAATCATCTATTCGAATAGCCGTGTCCGCGGAAAAGGACTTCTGGGTTGCTTATATCAGTTCATAGACAAGTGAAAGTGGATACTCTAAAATACGCAAGATAAGCGTGAGTGTTATGGATGGCGTTCTCGTAGGGAGACGGGAGCGGATCCATAGTGGTGTATTGATATGGTGAATATGTGGACTCGTGTGCACCACCTCAAAAGAGTTACATTGCAGTCGTAGTTCAGGATAGCCACCAAGTCAAAGCTGGCTTGCTGCAGTTAAACCCCACGATCCCCTTTGTTGATAATGATGCATATGTAGATAGTTCTGATGTAAGTCTTGCTGGGTACATTTGTACTCACGTTTGCCTATTTTATGTTTTTGCAGAGAGACTTCGGTCTCACTAGTAGTTTCGCGTGGACTTCGACGTTTAGCTTGTTACCTCAGCTACGATCTTGAGCCCTCGGCAGGATCTGGTAGATAGTCAGGCTTCTCAGCCTTTTTCATTTCTAGATGTCTGTACTCAGACATGATAGCTTCCGCTTGTGTTTTGACTTGTATGCTCTGAATGTTGGGTCGTGAGACCCCTGTTTGTAATATCTCGCTCCTCGGAGCCTATTGAATAAATACTTGAGTCGTAGAGTCATTTTGTGATGCCATGTTGTATTGCACATATCGAGCATATTGTGTGTATGCTATTGAAATGCTTGGTATGTGTGGGATCTAACCATCTAGTTGTTTATCCTTAGTAGCCTCTCTTACCGGGAAATGTCTCCTAGTGTTTCACTGAGCCATGGTAGCTTGCTACTGCTCCGGAACACTTAGGCTGGCCGGCATGTGTCCTTCTTCGTTCCTATGTCTGTCCCTTCGGGGAAATGTCACGCGATGAATATCGGAGTCCTGTTAGCCCGCTACAGCCCGGTTCATCGGAGTCCTGCTAGCCCAGTGCTACAGCCTGGATTCACTCGCTGATGACCGACACGTTCGATGCTGGGTCATGGATGCCTGTCCCTGTAAGTCTGTGCCACTTTGGGTTTACGACTAGCCATGTCAGCCCGGGCTCCTTATCATATGGATGCTAGCGACACTGTCATATACGTGTGCCAAAAGGCGCAAACGGTTCCGGGCAAAGGTAAGGCGACACCCGTGGGAATACCGTGCGTGAGGCCGCAAAGTGATATGAGGTGTTACATGCTAGATCGATGTGGCATTGAGTCGGGGTCCTGACAGCGTTGGTATCAGAGCTTGACTGCCTGTAGG
>NW_021260737.1:0-1195 GCF_002162155.2 Triticum dicoccoides
GGATGATTATGTGGGAGACTATGAGGATGAGGTTGATCAAAATCAACACTACGTGCAGCCACCTGTACCACCACCAGCAGGTCGACCTCAGGTATATATTCGTAATGGTAGGCCTGCACCACCACCTCAGGTACGAGATGATGTCCATATTCCTAAACTGAAATTGAATATTCCACCATTTGAGGGTAGATATGTTCCTGATATATATCTTACTTGGGAGTTAGAAACTGAACAACGATTTACATGTTTACAATATCCTGAGGAGAGACGAGTTGCTGCTGCTGTTTGTGCTTTCACTAGTTTTGCATGTGTATGGTGGTCTGAACATTGTAGATTGTATCCTATTCCAACTACTTGGGCTGCTTTGAAAACTGCTATGCGTACGCGTTGGGTTCCACCATATTATCAACGTGAATTGCTTCAAAAATTGCAGCGTTTAAGATAAGGGAAAAATTCTGTAGAAGAATATTATCAGGAATTACGAACTGGCATGATTAGATGTGGTATTGTTGAGGAGAATGAAGCTATGCTTGCACGTTTTCTGGGTGGATTAAATAGAGAGATTCAGACCATTCTAGACTATAAGGAGTATACTAATATCACTCGTTTATTCCATCTTGCTTGTAAAGCTGAACGTGAAGTGCAGGATCGACAAGCATTGGGGCGAACTAACTTTTCTGCAGGCCGACCTTCATCATGGACACCACGTGCATCTTCTACTTCAACTGCAGCAACACCTCCATCCGGTGCCACCTCCAGCCGTGATACAAGAAAACAGGCACAACCACCATTATCTGCCAAGAGCGCACCTGCGGGGCCTGCACAGCGTTCTTCTTCTTCCATGGCATCAACAGGGCACACAAGTGATATTATTTGTCGTGGTTGTAAGGGAGGAGGTCATTATGCGAGAGAATGCAAATCTCCGCGTGTGATGATTGCTACCGCGGATGGTGGATATGAGTCCGCTAGTGACTATGATGAGGAGACTTTGGCTCTTATTACACGTGAAGAACATGGTGGAGATGATTCTGATCATGAGACGCAATACATGGCTCCTGAAGACGCTGACAGGTATGAATGTTTAGTTGCTCAACGTGTTTTGAGTGTGCAGGTCACACAAGCTGAGCAAAATCAGAGGCACAATTTGTTCCATACCAAGGGAGTTGTGAAGGAACGTTCTGTGCGCGTCATAATA
>NW_021260738.1:0-2033 GCF_002162155.2 Triticum dicoccoides
TGTCCGGGGTGTGCCCCCCCTCACGGACGGTGCTGCCGCCGGCACCTGGAGGGGGGAAACGGACGCATGGGGTCTACACGGAGGGGATCTTGCTGTGGGTCTGGCCCGGATGTTGCTCCAAAGTGTTCCTATGGGCTGACATAACACAACCGAGTGGGGAGGTCCACTGGTCAAAGCCCGTCAGTGCAAAGTCAAAGGGCTAGATCCCGTGGTCAAACGCTACAGGGTTAGGCGGGACGAGGGCACTAGGGGGTAGCAATGCCACCGGAGCGTCGCACCGGGCCCTCATACATGCGCGGTGGTGTGGTGGCATGTCCGAAGAGGCGGGACGCGTCTCCGATGCGTGGCCCCCCCTCACGGACGGCGATGACACGGTAGTAGACGTTCTGCGGGAACGATGCAGCGTCAATATTACTAAATACTCGGAGCGCGATAAAATCATGAGTTTTTTTGCACGATGTGGGAACATGTGCTATAGGAACGATGGTATTTTTTCATAATTTTTGGTGATGGAGAAGTATCCGAAAAATTCCCTCTACGTGGATTGCCCTTCGCGCGTCTACGGCTGTAGCCGGCGGCCTTCGGGGGGTTGCATGCCGCCAAATCTTGCGTAGGCGGCCTCTCACAAGTCTGGAAGTTTTGTGGCGGTTGCAAACGCCCGGCACGCGTGTCCGGGGTGTGCCCCCCCTCACGGACGGCGCTGCCGCCGGCACCTGGAGGGGGGGAACGGACGCATGGGGTCTACACGGAGGGGATCTTGCTGTGGGTCTGGCCCGGATGTTGCTCCAAAGTGTTCCTATGGGCTGACATAACACAACCGGGTGGGGAGGTCCACTGGTCAAAGCCCGTCCGTGCATAGTCAAAGGGCTAGATCCCATGGTCAAACGCTACAGGGTTAGGCGGGACGAGGGCACTGGGGGCGTAGCAATGCCACCGGAGCGTCGCACCGGGCCCTCATACATGCGCGGTGGTGTGGTGGCATGTCCGAAGAGGCGGGACGTGTCTCCGGTGCGTGGCCCCCCCTTCACGGACGGCGATGACACGGTAGTAGACGTTCTGCACTAACGATGCGGCGTCCATATTACTAAATACTTGGAGCACGATAAAATCAAGAGTTTTTTTCCACGACATGGGCACATGTGCTATAGGAACGATGGTATTTTTTCATAATTTTTGGTGATGGAGAAGAATCCGTAAAATTCCCTCTACACGGATTGCCCTTCGCGCGTCTACGGCTGTGGCCGGCGGCCTCCGGGGCTAGCATGCTGCCAAATCTTGTGGAGGCGGCCTCTCACAAGTCTGGAAGTGTTGTGGCGGTTGCAAATGCCCGGCACGCGTGTCCGGGATATGGCCCCCCTCACGGACGGCGCTGCCGCCGGCACCTGGAGGGGGGAAACAGACACGTGGGGTCTACACGGAGGGGATCTTGCTGTGGGTCTGGCCCGGATGTTGCTCGAAAGTGTTCCTATGGGCTGACCTAACACAACCGGGTGGGGAGGTCCACTAGTCAAAGCCCTTCCGTGCAAAGTCAAAGGGCTAGATCTCGTGGTCAAATGCTACAGGGTTAGGCGGGACGGGGGCACTGGGTGTAGCAATGCCACCGGAGCGTTGCACCGGGCCCTCATACATGCGGGGTGGTGTGGTGTCATGTTCGAAGAGGCGGGACGGGTCTCCGGTGCGTGGCCCCCCCTCACGGACGGCGATGACACGATAGTAGACGTTCTGCGGTAACGATGCAGCGTCAATATTACTAAATACTCGGAGCACGATAAAATCATGAGTTTTTTTGTACGACGTGGGCACATGTGCTATAAGAACGATGGTATTTTTTCATAATTTTTGGTGATGGAGAAGTATCCGAAAAATTCCATCTACGCGGATTGCCCTTCACGCGTCTACGGCTGTGGCCGGCGGCCTCCGGGGGCTAGCATGCCACCAAATCTTGCGTAGGCGGCCTCTCACAAGTCTGGAAGTGTTGTGGCGGTTGCAAACGCCCGGCACGCGTGTCCGGGGTGTGCCCCCCTCACGGACGG
>NW_021260739.1:0-1777 GCF_002162155.2 Triticum dicoccoides
GCAGTCGACTTTGACGATCCTACTACGAACGTGCGAGGACGTCGCGCCTTAGCAATCGCTAAACCAACTCCGAGAGGTTATTGACCACGCCGGAGCACGATCAACCTGACCACGAGGGTCTGTTTCCTGCGAGCAAACGAAGAACAAGCAAGAAACTGAGATTGCAATCTGGATATTGCGAATATAAGATGAAAGCTTTATTGATCAAGGTGGGGTTCTGTGACGCCTTTGTCTGGTCGCTGAACACAAACGAAGTACGCGAAGTTGCAGCTATGACGAACTTTTAATCTAAACAAAACCCAAAGTCTAAACGATGCCCTAAGGGCTGTATATATGGAGGAAGAGGGGGGGGGGAATTTCGTGGCCCTTGGTGGAGGGGTCCGAAATAAACCCTATCTCTTGTTTCCCCACACATACGGACTCTAAAAATAGCCTATACTTATGTATTTCGAAATTACATGGGCCTGGCCCAATAATAAGGTGACGCAGCACCTATAATAACCTCGGGACAAAATTTATGAAGTGGCATGTTGTATATTTCGTCCAAGGCTTCATGCGCCCATTATGGTGGCTTCAAAGTCCTGAAATCATCACTTGTAACTCCGTTCTTGTTCCCCTTGCGCATGGCATCATCTCCATGCTTGTTCTTGCTCCAATGTTCATCCTTCTCCAAGCTAGGCCCTTCATTTGTAAGCAAAACAAATGTATCCAATTTAGGCAGCATCATATTCTCATGAACATTAGAATCATTACCAAGAAACAAAAATACCTGGTAATTTAGTTGGCGTGCGCGAGCTCTAGTAATTGGTCCAGTATGTATAGCAGCAGGGCCTGTGGGTGTAACAATTGTATTGATGTCCTCATCACTTTGCCTGTACCTAGTGTTCCTTGGGAGGATATATCTATGGACTTTGTTTTAGGTTTACCTCGAACAAAGAAGGGGAGGGATAGCATATTTATTGTCGTGGATAGATTCTCGAAAATGGCACACTTTATACCATGTCATAAAAGCGATGATGCTGTTAATGTTGCTGATTTGTTCTTCCGTGAAATTATTCGCTTGCATGGTGTGCCAAATACTATTGTTTCAGATCGTGATACTAAATTTCTTAGCCACTTTTGGAGATGTTTATGGGCTAAGTTGGGGACTAAACTGCTTTTTAGTACTACTTGTCACCCCCAAACAGATGGACAAACTGAAGTAGTCAATAGAACGTTGTCTACTATGCTTAGGGCTGTTTTGAAGAATAATAAGAAAATGTGGGAGGAATGCTTGCCTCATATTGAATTTGCTTATAATCGTTCATTGCATTCTACTACTAAGATGTGCCTTTTTGAAGTTGTGTATGGTTTCCTACCTCGTGCACCTATTGATTTGTTGCCTCTTCAATCTTCGGAGAAGGTTAATTTTGATGCTAAACAACGTGCTGAATTGATTTTAAAAATGCATGAGTTAACTAAGGAAAACATTGAGCGTATGAATGCTAAATATAAACTTGCTGGAGATAAGGGTAGAAAACATGTTGTGTTTGCACCTGGAGATCTTGTTTGGTTACATTTGCGTAAGGATAGATTTCCGGATTTGCGCAAATCAAATTTAATGCCACGTGCTGATGGTCCCTTTAAGGTGTTAGAGAAAATAAATGATAATGCATATAAACTTGAGTTGCCTGCAGATTTTGGGGTTAGTCCCACTTTTAACATTGCAGATTTGAAGCCTTATTTGGGTGAGGAAGATGAACTTCCGTCGAGGACGACTTTATTTCAAGAAGGGGAG
>NW_021260740.1:0-1096 GCF_002162155.2 Triticum dicoccoides
CCTAAAAAATCCCTCCATGTTTGTTTCTAGAGACTAAAAAGTCTCTATTCCCTTCCTAGAGATTATTAAATGACCATGTTGCTCCTAGTATATAGAAAAATAACAATTAAACAACACCATGGGGTGGCGAACCAATGGATGCATGGAGGGGCATTATTGGAAAAGTCTCAAAAAGTCCCAAAAAGACTCTGCTTGAGAGTCTTCTTCATTTAGTCCCAAATGCCTAATTTAGTCCCTAAAAAGTCCCTCCCATTTGGTAAAAAAGTCTTTAAGAGGGACTTTTTCTAGTCCCTACACAAAAAAGTCCCTAGAAACAAACACCCCCTTTATTAGTGGACGTGCATGTGCAGGTTAGTCGCATGCGTTGATCGCAGGAGCGTTGGGCGTGATCCAGCGGCAAGTTCGCACGATGTGCGGCTCTTACGGAAGAGCAGATGGCTCACGACAAGAGGAGGCCGGGTCTTGAGGAGCTCATGCGTACATGTGCTTGAGGGCCCGTTAGAGTTAGTTGGTTATCAAACCATCAGGAGCTTAGGAAATTCACCTCTATCCCTCCCCTCCCTCGCGCTGCCCTCCCCAGGGCGGTTCGAGGGCACCTAGGGTTTCCTCGGCGCCGCCCCTCTCCATCCTTCCTTCCTCCCTTGCCGCCACCTGAGGCGGTCGCCGGGCAGCGCCTGGGCAGGTGCCGATGACGGTGGCGGAGAGGTCTTCGTCGTTTCGTTCTCGCGAAGGACTCCGGATCCAAGGCGGCGGCCCTGGTCGGCGAGGCGGCGCCGTCTCTTCGGTTGGCGGTGTGCGCGGGAGGTGCGGGCCGGCTTCCTCGGCTGCGCGGGCGGCGAGGAGCAGGCGGGTAGCGGTCGCGGCGCAGCATGGTTTCCCTTCCTCCGTTCCAGATCTGAAGGTCAGGCTCCCCATCTCTGCTCTCACTCCGCTGGTCCGCTCGATTTGGGGCCTCTGACTGCCGAATCCGGTGCCGGCGGGGTGCTCCCCGAACTGGTGGTGCGGGACGAGCCCGGGGGAAACCCCTGTTTGGTTTTTCCAGCGCGGCGGCGGCGGCGCCATCTTGCGTCGTACTACTCCCTAGAGTCACCGCTGT
>NW_021260741.1:0-2803 GCF_002162155.2 Triticum dicoccoides
TATAGTGATGTGCATTACCGGGAGGGCCCAGAGATACCTCTCCGACAATCGGAGTGGCAAATCATAATCTCGAAATAAGCCAAATCAACAAGTACCTTCAGGGACACCTGTAGAGCACCCTTATAATCACCCAGTTACGTTGTGACGTTTGGTAGCACACAAAGTGTTCCTCCGGTAAACGGGAGTTGCATAATCTCATAGTCATAGGAACATGTATAAGTCATGAAGAAAGTAATAGTAACATACTAAACGATCAAGTGCTAAGCTAACGGAATGGGTCAACTCAATCACATCATTCTCCTAATGATGTGATCCCATTAATCAAATGACAACTCATGTCTATGGTTAGGAAACTTAACCATATTTGATCTAATGAGCTAGTCAAGTAGAGGCATACTAGTGACACTATGTTTGTCTATGTATTTACACATGTATTATGTTTCTGGTTAATACAATTCTAGCACGAATAATAAACATTTATCATGATATGAGGAAATAAATAATAACTTTATTATTGCCTCTAGGGCATATTTCATTTAGTCTCCCACTTGCACTAGAGTCAATAATCTAGATTACATAGTAATGATTCTAACACCCATGGAGTCTTGGTGTTGATCATGTTTTGCTCGTGGAAGAGGCTTAGTCAACGGGTCTGCAACATTCAGATCCGTATGTATCTTGCAAATCTCTATGTCTCCCACCTAGACTTGATCCCGGATGGAATTGAAGCTTCTCTTGATGTGCTTGGTTCTCTTGTGAAATCTGGATTCCTTTGCCAAGGCAATTGCACTAGTATTGTCACAAAAGATTTTCATATGCACTAGGTATGACACCTAGATCGGATATGAACTCCTTCATCCAGACTCCCTCATTTTTTGCTTCCAAAGCAGCTATGTACTCCGCTTCACACGTAGATCCCACCACGACACTTTGTTTGGAACTGCACCAACTGACAGCTCCACCGTTCAATATAAACATGTATCCGGTTTGCGATCTAGAATCGTCCGGATCAGTGTCAAAGCTTGCATCGACGTAACCATTTACAACTAGCTCTTTGTCACCTCCATAAACGAGAAACATATCCTTAGTCCTTTTCAGGTATTTCAGGATGTTCTTGACCGCTGTCCAGTGATCCACTCCTGGATTACTTTGGTACCTCCCTATAAACTAATAGCAAGGCACACATCAGGTCTGGTACACAGGATTGCATACATGATAGAGCCTATGGCTGAAGCATAGGGAACATCTTTCATTTTCTCTCTATCTTCTGCAGTGGTTGGGCATTGAGTCTGACTCAACTTCACACCTTGTAATACAGGCAAGAACCCTTTCTTTGCTTGATCCATTTTGAACTTCTTCAAAACTTTATCAAGGTATGTGCTTTGTGAAAGTCCAATTAAGCATCTTGATCTATCTCTATAGATCTTGATGCCCAATATATAAGCAGCTTCACCGAGGTCTTTCATTGAAAAACTTTTATTCAAGTATCCTTTTATGCTATCCAGAAATTCTATATCATTTCCAATCAAAAATATGTCATCCACATATAATATCAGAAATGCTACAGAGCTCCCACTCACTTTCTTGTAAATACAGGCTTCTCCAAAAGTCTGTAAAAAACCATATGCTTTGATCACACTATCAAAGCATTTATTCCAACTCCGAGAGGCTTGCACCAGTCCATAAATGGATCGCTGGAGCTTGCACACTTTGTTAGCATCTTTCGGATTGACAAAACCTTCTGGTTGCATCATATACAACTCTTCTTCAAGAAATCCATTCAGGAATGCAGTTTTGACATCCATTTGCCAAATTTCATAATCATAAAATGCGGCAATTGCTAACATGATTTGGATAGACTTAAGCATCGCTACGGGTG
Source organism: Triticum dicoccoides (assembly GCF_002162155.2). Lineage (NCBI taxonomy): Eukaryota > Viridiplantae > Streptophyta > Magnoliopsida > Poales > Poaceae > Triticum > Triticum dicoccoides. Next base: position 1,880 of record NW_021260741.1, read on the forward strand.
AGAAAGTCTCATCGTAGTCAACCCCTTGAACTTATTGAAAACATTTCGCAACAAGTCGAGCTTTGTAGGCAGTAACATTACCATCAGCGTCAGTCTTCTTCTTGAAGATCCATTTATTCTCGATGGCTTGCCGATCATCGGGCAAGTCAACCAAAGTCCACACTTTGTTCTCATACATGGATCCCATCTCAGATTTCATGGCCTCAAGTCATTTTTCTGAATCTGGGCTCATCATCGCTTCCTCATAGTTCGTAGGTTCGTCATGGTCAAGTAACATGACCTCCAGAATAGGATTACCATACCACTCTGGTGCGGATCTTACTCTGGTTGACCTACGAGGTTCGGCAGTAACTTGATCTGAAGTTTTATGATCATTATCATCAGCTTCCTCACTAATTGGTGTGGGGATCACAGGAACCGGTTTCTGTGATGAACTACTTTCCAATAATGGAGCAGGTACAGTTACCTCCTCAAGTTCTACTTTCCTCCCACTCACTTCTTTCGAGAGAAACTCCTTCTCTAGAAAGGATCCATTCTTAGCAACGAATGTATTGCCTTTGGATCTGTGATAGAAAGTGTACCCAACAGTTTCCTGTGGGTATCCTATGAACACACATTTCTCCGATTTGGGTTCGACCTTATCAGGTTGAAGCTTTTTCGCATAAGCATCGTAGCCCCAAACTTTAAGAAATGACAACTTTGGTTTCTTACCAAACCACAGTTCATAAGGCGTCGTCTCAATGGATTTTGATGGTGCCCTATTTAACGTGAATGCAGCCGTCTCTAAAGCATAACCCCAAAACGATAGCGGTAAATCAGTAAGAGACATCATAGATCGTACCATATCTAGTAAAGTACGATTACAACTTTTGGACACACCATTACGCTGTGGTGTTCTAGGTGGCATGAGTTGCGAAACTATTC
>NW_021260742.1:0-1399 GCF_002162155.2 Triticum dicoccoides
TGGCTTGCGGGCGACTGTCTCTCCAACTTTAGTTGAACCAAGTATGGCTACGCCCGGTCCTTGCGAAGGTTAAAACGGAGTCTATTTGACAAACTATCGTTGTGGTTTTGATGCGTAGGTGAGATTGGTTCTTACTTAAGCCCGTAGCAGCCACGTAAAACATGCAACAACAAAGTAGAGGACGTCTAACTTGTTTTTGCAGGGCATGTTGTGATGTGATATGGTCAAAGCATGATGCTGAATTTTATTGTATGAGATGATCATGTTTTGTAACCGAGTTATCGGCAACTGGCAGGAGCCATATGGTTGTCGCTTTATTGTATGCAATGCAATCGCGATGTAATGCTTTACTTTATTACTAAACGATAGTGATAGTCGTGGAAGCATAAGATTGGCGAGACGACAACGATGCTACGATGGAGATCAAGGTGTCGCGCCGGTGACGATGGTGATCATGACGATGCTTCGGAGATGGAGATCACAAGCACAAGATGATGATGACCATATCATATCACTTATATTGATTGCATGTGATGTTTATCTTTTTATGCATCTTATCTTGCTTTGATTGACGGTAGCATTATAAGATGATCTCTCACTAAATTATCAAGAAGTGTTCTCCCTGAGTATGCACCGTTGCCAAAGTTCGTCGTGCCCAGACACCACGTGATGATCGGGTGTGATAAGCTCCACGTCCATCTACAACGGGTGCAAGCCAGTTTTGCACACGCAGAATACTCAGGTTAAACTTGACGAGCCTAGCATATGCAGATATGGCCTCGGAACACGGAGACCGAAAGGTCGAGCGTGAATCATATAGTAGATATGATCAACATAACGATGTTCACCATTGAAAACTACTCCATCTCACGTGATGATCGGTCATGGTTTAGTTGATTTGGATCACGTAATCACTTAGAGGATTAGAGGGATGTCTATCTATGTGGGAGTTCTTAAATAATATGATTAATTGAACTTAAATTTATCATGAACTTAGTACCTGATAGTATCTTGCTTGTTTATGTTGATTGTAGATAGATGGCTCGTGCTGTTGTTCTGTTGAATTTTAATGCGTTCCTTGAGAAAGCAAAGTTGAAAGATGATGGTAGCAATTACACGGACTGGGTCCGTAACTTGAGGATTATCCTCATTGCTGCACAGAAAAATTACGTCCTGGAAGCACCGCTGGGTGCCAGGCCTGCTGCTGGAGCAACACCAGATGTTATGAACGTCTGGCAGAGCAAAGCTGATGACTACTCGATAGTTCAGTGTGCCATGCTTTACGGCTTAGAATCGGGACTTCAACGACGTTTTGAACGTCATGGAGCATATGAGATGTTCCAGGAGTTGAAGTTAATATTTCAAGCAAATGCCCGAATTGAGAGATATGAAGTCTCCA
>NW_021260743.1:0-1356 GCF_002162155.2 Triticum dicoccoides
CATCCTTCTTCCTCTAGATGAGAACTGATGCTCACGTCAGATCCCTTGTGGATCACCAGATCCTTTGTTGGATTTTATCTGACAACGCCTTTCATATTCAATAACCTTGTGAGCCTTTTCCTCTGATACATAAGGCCTTTGGTAAATTGTATCCTCTGCTTTCTCAATCATGCTCTGCCTTCGAACTTGAGTTAATTATTCCTAAAGATTCTGGTATATGATTCCAAGGAGCCCCTATGGGTAGAACATATGCCTTCACTAAACCGTGTGAACCCGAAAGTTTTCACGAATCATACTCTTCTGGTGCCTCGCCAGATAAAATTTTCAACACTGCAACTTCATCGAACGTGAGAAGTGAATGGAAGGTTATACATTGAAGAAGTGGGAGTCGACCTTGAACTTGTGTTCATGCCCATGGACACGATGTAGATCTTATCATTAAAGCTTCTATTAAATTAATTATTCCTTTGGTATAAGTTCATCTTATATCTAGGATTTGGCCTTTTGCAATCGTGGTTCCGACCATGATTGTTCTTCTTTGATCTCATTTCTCGGACAAGTTAAAACAATTGTCTTCTATGGATCAGTACACCGGTCCAACCTTTACTTTGATCTTGTGTCGAGTATTAACCCCCTGGTATCTCGAGATTATCATGGTACTGCTTAACTTCTTATGAGTTCTTCATCAAGTGCTACCTTACCACTGATTCCAATTTTTCATGGGCTCTGAGTTATTAAACACTCAAAGACACCGATAACTGAACCGAGTCCGCTCTACGGTTCAACAACTCTTCAGTAAGCTTCTATAAGTACGAGTTTGTACCCGATCACGCCATTCCTAGCCTGTTTGGCTATATCATTGTCATGACGATTCTAACGGTGCTACCTGGTCCTTATTCTCGGAGCACCAATTTTCGACGATGAACTAACCTTACGTCGATTTTCCTCGTCATATCCTTTCACCTTAACCAACAAGCTTGAGTTCGAGTTTGTGTCGTACCCTTGGTTCCTATAACCTTTCACTTCATCATTACTTTGACTTGATGTCGTCGCCGATCGATTACATCTTCATGAACTCTCGCGACAAAGGTTTCGAGATCGTCAACATTCTGAGCTCATCCAGGATATCAATTGGATTCATGATGAGAAATACCATCCTTGCCTCGATGAATTGTATTATCATCGACCACTTTATTGCCTTCCCACCAACACAAGCTTGTTCATGTTTGGTGTTATACCTTGAGTTCCTTGCTGTCCAGCAATTGATCTTCCTTACCTCGGAAGTATTACCATCTCTTTTTGTCAAGAATGTGGTGAGAATTTCACCACCTCTTAATAATTCTTGATATCATAATA
>NW_021260744.1:0-1459 GCF_002162155.2 Triticum dicoccoides
CAAAATAGTGAGTGCTGATGATCGACACTTAAATGCACCCTGGGGTTCCTTAATCGGGGAAGTCACTCCGAGACCTCAAAACAATGAGTAATAGGCCATTAAACGGGGCAGAATCGACAAAAACTGTGAGTGTTGCTGACCGGCACATAAACGCACCCTGGGGTTAAGTTCGTTAATCGTGGAAATCACTCCGGGACCACAAGACAGTGAGTAATAGTCCACGAAACGGGCTAGAATCGGCCCAGACTGAGAGTCTTGAAGAGCAACACATAAGCACATCAGGGGGTCCGACAACCATGGAAATCACTTCGGGACCCCAAAATAGTGAGTAATAGTCCATGAAAGAGCCCAGAATTGGCCAAAACTGCGAGTGTTGATGACCGACACGTAAGCGCACCTCGGGGTTCAACAACTATGGAAATCGCTTCGGTACACCAAAACGACGAGTAATAGTCCACGAAACGGGTCAGAATTGGCCAAAACTTTTAGTGTTGACGACGGACACTTAAACGCACCCCGGGGATCGTCAATAGTGCAAATCGCTCTGGGACCCCAAAACAGTGAGTAATAGTACACGAAACGGACCAGAATCGGCCAAAATTGTGAGTGCTGATGACCGACACGTAAATGCACCCAGGGGTTCGTCAATCGTGGAAATCACTTCGGGAACCCAAAACTGAGTAATAGTCCAAGAAATGGGCCAAAATCGGCCCAGACTGCGATTCTTGACGACCAACACGTAAGCACATCTTGGGGTTCGACAACCATGGAAATCTCTTTAGGACCCCAAAACAGTGAGCAATAGGCCATGAAATAGGCCAGAATTGGCCAAAACTGCGAGTGTTGATGACCGACACGTAAGCGCACCTCGGGGTTCAACAACTATGGAAATCGCTTCGGTACACCAAAACGACGAGTAATAGTCCACGAAACGGGTCAGAATTGGCCAAAACTTTCAGTGTTGACGACGGACACGTAAACGCACCCCGGAGATCGTCAATAGTGCAAATCTCTCTGGGACCCCAAAACAGTGAGTAATAGTACACGAAACGGACCAGAATCGGCCAAAATTGTGAGTGCTGATGACCGACACGTAAATGCACCCAGGGGTTCGTCAATCGTGGAAATCACTTCGGGAACCCAAAACTGAGTAATAGTCCAAGAAATGGGCCAAAATCGGCCCAGACTGCGATTCTTGACGACCAACACGTAAGCACATCTTGGGGTTCGACAACCATGGAAATCTCTTTAGGACCCCAAAACAGTGAGTAATAGGCCATGAAATAGGCCAGAATTGGCCAAAACTGCGAGTGTTGATGACCGACACGTAAGCGCACCTCGGGGTTCAACAACTATGGAAATCGCTTCGGTACACCAAAACGACGAGTAATAGTCCACGAAACGGGTCGGAATTGGCCAAAACTTTGAGTGTTGACGACGGACACGTAAACGCACCCCG
>NW_021260745.1:0-1302 GCF_002162155.2 Triticum dicoccoides
CAACTTGAACACCGGTTCAGGGGGCTACTGACGGTGTCCTGGACTAGGGGGTACTCACCACGTCGTCTCCCGGTCAGTTAGATTGGGCCGAGGACCCCCATGGCCGTATACTCATGGGCCAGTTCGGACAGCTGACGCCTACAAGGAAGATTCCACAAGACTTGGTGGTTAAGACAAGGTCTCCTCCCCCACCGGCGTATTCGGCTAGGACTCTTGTTATCCTAGGCCTCTGGTGCATTATATAAACCAGGGCCAGGCTAGTCGATATACATATAACAATCATACCATAGGCTAGCTTCTAGGGTTTAGCCTCTCAGATCTCGTGGTAGATCAACTCTTGTAACACTCATATCATCAAGAACAATCAAGCAGGACGTAGGGTTTTACCTCCATCAAGAGGGCCCGAACCTGGGTAAACATCGTGTCCCCTGCCTCCTGTTACCATCCGCCTTAGACGCACAGTTCGGGATCCCCTACCCGAGATCCGCCGGTTTTGACACCGACATATGTAATTCATGAGCCACCTTCCTTGTGATCTGTTCTCGTATCAGACGCAATACTTATTCCCATTGCTCTGAACCCCTTTCACCCTCTGTTTCAGGCAATGAACGATTGCCTAACAAGGTTCAGCTTCTTATTATACCTCCTTACCTTGCTCTCGATGCCTTTCTTGAATCACAACTCGAGAGATGCCTCTATGCCACGTTCACTGAGATAGCCCCCAGGTACCTATCTTGTGTTGAGCTCCGTCCTTCCCGAGTTTTCCCCCTTAATCTACCCCCTAAATCTCGGGATGAGATTTCTTGTAGTGGAGGAGAATTGTGATTCCCGGATATTTAAGCTACAGTAATCATGTGCTAACGATGACATGTCACCACTGTTACTATTGCTAATCTCGCTTAGATTCTACTCGGTTCAAATTCAAATTTAAATTAAAGTCAAACAATAAAAGTTTTCGAATGTCAAAACTAAAATGTGCAAGCTATGGAAAATAATTCATAAGTATTATTGGTGGTGAAACCAAACTTTTATAAAAGGTTTAAGTGCATTAAAATGTTTAAAACAGTGCCTTAAACAATTATGTAAATGCCTTTTATAATTTATAAAATAAAAAAACTAATTTATTTGAGTACCAAGCTTTTTGTGGCAGAGGTATAAATAGTAAATACTAATTTAGAAACTAGGTTCGCATTTTACTTAAACTAAGTTAAGGTGTAAATAAATAAATAAAGAGAACAACAAATCACTAACAAAAAATAAAGTAAAAAATAAAACCCCTTTCCCCCGGGGCCAAATGGCCCA
>NW_021260746.1:0-810 GCF_002162155.2 Triticum dicoccoides
GGGTCGCGGCGGAGCTCGGGGGCTCTACGGAGGGGCGAGGGGATGGCAGGGAGCGCGTCGGTGGCGAGCTGCGGCGGCGGTGGTTCTCGGGTGAGAGAGAGAGAGAGTAGGGGGAGAGGAGGAGGGCGAGGGAGAGGGAGTGAGAGCGGTGCGGGGCAGCTGCGTGGCTTCGTCCGGGGCATCGAGGGCGAGAGAAGGAAGCAGGAGGTGGCCAGCAGGGGGGGAGGTGGCGCGCGCGCGTGCCGGCGAGCGTCGGGCACACGCCCTCGTCCTTCTGTTCGAGGAGGGGGACGACAGAAGGCAGCGGGGGTGGGCTGGGCCGCCAGCTGGAGATGGGCCAGGTAAGTGGCCCAGGTAAGTCTCTCTCCCCTTTTCTGTTTTCTTTTCTAATTTTCTGACATTTGTTTGATTTAATAACTATATTAAATCATTTAATTTTATTATGCCAATTTTTGTAGGGGCTAATGGTATTATTCCAGAGCTCCTCAACAAAAGGCACAATTTTTGGACATATATTTCAAATATATAATAATATATATCCAAAGCAAATAATTATCGAATTAATCCAAATGGCCAAAATAATTATCCATGAGCTCCTAAAAATATTGTTTTGATTTTTATCTCTGTCCAATATTTTCAGAGAGCAACATGAGCATTTTCTTGGACCCTTTTGGAGAAATTTTTATTTGGGTCATTTTCAAAAATGATTCTGAGGGTTCCACCAATCCTCATTTCAAATTTAAATGAAATTTAAATATGATGCACAAATAGCTAGCTAGTCTAAGTCATACCAGACTAGGGATGTGACAA
>NW_021260746.1:7668-10517 GCF_002162155.2 Triticum dicoccoides
TAGCACTGGGCTAACAGGACTCCGGTGAACCGGGCTGTAGCGGGCTAGCAGGACTCCGGTATTCATCGCGTGACATTTCCCCGAAGGGACAGACACAGGATCGAAGAAGGACACATGCCGGCCTGCCTAAGTGTTCCGGAGCAGTAGCAAGCTACCAGGGCTCAGTGGAAGCACTAGGAGACATTTCCCGGTAAGAGAGGCTACTAAGAATAAACAACTAGATAGTCAGATCCCACACATAGCAATACACATTACACGTACGCATAACATGCAGGTATGTGCTGTACAACATGGCATCACAGCATAACTCAACAACTCATATAGATAAAGGCTCAGAAGAGCCGTCATAGCATATATTGCAAACAGGGGTCACAAGACCCATCATACAGAGCATACAAGCAACGAGCGGAAGCATTACATGTCTGGGTACAGACATCTACAAAAGAAAAAGGCTGAAGAGCCTGACTATCTACAACATCCGATCAAGATCGTAGCTGAGGTACTAGCTACTAGTCGAAGTCCACGAGAACACTAGTAAGACCGAAGTCTCAGCTGCAAAAACATAAATAAAGCAACATGAGTACAAAGGTACTCAGCAAGACTTACATCAGATCCTATCATACATGCACTTGTATCAAGAGGGTAATGTGGGGTTTAGTTGCAGCAAGCCAGCTTTGACTCTGTGGCTATCCTATTCTACGACTACCAGAAACTTTGGGGGTGAAACAACGTACACGAGTCCACTAATCACCACACAATACACTACTATGGATTCGTCCCCGTCTCCCTACGAGAAGGCCATCCATAGCACTCACACTTGTCTTGAGCATTTTATAGTATCCACTTCAAGTTGTCTATGTACCATGTAAGCATCCAAGAAGTCCATAACCGCGGACCCGGCTATTCGAATAGATCATGTTAACCCTGCATGGGTGTACTTCTTCACACACGCTCTCGCCACTTACCGCCATGTACACGTCATGTATCTCGGCAACCTTCAAGCGGAAGCCTGGCGAGGGTGTCGGCCACGACCTGACTAACCACACAAGACTCTAGTCCAGGTTTATCGCCTATTCGGGTTCCATCCGCAAGGAGATCCGGCCGGGGTGTCGCTTACGGCCCCAAACGATGTGTACAGGGTTCCCGAGCCCACCATCCGGGTGCCACTCGGTACACCGGCCACGTGTGCCTAGTCTGTCCCATGCCCACCCTGCCGGGTGCCACTTGGTAGAAAAATAGCACTACCTACAAACACCAGAAACTAGTTGCGACTCCTGGACAGAGATCAAGTTGGTTAATAAGTCGAGAGGGCTTGGAGCGCCCGGAGCCCAATGTGTGGTAGTATCGAGTCATTGGACAACATACACAGAACTCAGGGCTTAAGGACGGTTCCAGTGAGACAACCCACCATGTACTCCTACATGGCCTCTCACCGCTACCTTTACCAAATCGTGTTCACACACTTCACTCTCAGCATCAGAACATATCGTAACACTCCAATTCATTCCCAATGAATCAGACCTGACACAACTCTAAGCAATAGCAGGCATAGCATGGTAGGAACACATCAGTGGCTTCAATCAACTCCTACACATGCTAGTGGGTTTCAACTATTTACTGTGGCAATGACAGGTCATGCAGAGGAATGGGTTCAACTACCGCAGCACAAAGTAGCAGATGAATCGTTGTTGTCCTAATGCAATAACTGAGAGCAGGAGCGAGAGAGTAGGGTTTTATCGAAATGAACAAGGGGGTTTTCTTGCCTGGTAAAACAACAAGGAAGGCACTGCTTCACGGACAGGTACTCTGGAATGTCTCCGGAGCAGGACCTATCGAGAAGGAACGGTGCCGGCAATCAATACACAATCATATGCAACACTATGATGCATGAACATGGCATGTAGATGTGATGCTGTTGAGCTAATGCAACTAGTAACATTTGGTTTGAAGTCCATTTGAACCAAAGGTTCAAATGCATTACTAAATTAAGTCTCTTATATATGCCCTGATGTGTTTTCCCATATTCAGCATGTATAAGTTGGTTTGTCATGCATGAAACTAGTACAGATGGAAATCTTGCATTTTTCTGATAATTTTTCATATATAAATTATTTCAATCTGAGCTACGGTTGAATTGATATGATTTTTTGAAGTTTAAATCAATTTCTGGATTTTCTGAATTATTTTAATTCCAGAAAATATATAATTGCGTCAGCATGACGTCAGCACGACGTCAGCGGTCAACTGGGCTGGTCCGGGTCAAACCTGACGTGTGGGACCCACACGTCAGTGACATGGGGGTTAACAGGGGTTAATTTAATTTAATTAAAAGGTTAGGGGGGTCGGGCCCACTGGTCAGTGTCAGGATTAATTAACAGAGTTAATTAAATTTAAACTAATCCTAAACTAGAATTAGTCAGGGCCGGGCCCACATGTCATTGACCCAGGGGAGGTCAAACCCCCTGGTCAACCGGGGCTAAAGCGCCGGCGTTTAGCCGCCGGCGACAGCAAACGCGGCGGAGGGGCTCGGGATCGCCGTTCCGGCGACCATTCGGGCGGCGGAGACCACCCACGCGAAGCCCAGACTCGCGCGCGTCTAGGGGTTCATGCGGGAGGCTGCGGGGGCGGCGGAGCTCGCCGGAGCGGAGCTCGGGGCGGCGGCCGGAGCTCGGCTTCGAGCGGAAATGGGCTGCGGGGCACGGGGAGGCCACCTGAGGGGCTCGGCGGCACCCTCGTGGCACCAGGAGCGCGATGGGAGGCTTGGTTTGGGCGGAGGCGGGCCGAGACGGCGGCGGCGACATGGACGGCGGCGAGGGGCTTCGGCCGTGGTGGGGAGCGGCGCTACGGCA
>NW_021260747.1:0-859 GCF_002162155.2 Triticum dicoccoides
GTTTCGTGCACTATTACTCACCGTTTTGGGGTCCCAGAGCGATTTCCATGGTTGTTGAACCCCAGGGTGCACATACGTGTCGGTCATCAACAATCACAGTTTTGGCCGATTCTAGCCCGTTTCGTGGACTATTACTCACTGTTTTGGGGCCCCGGAGTGATTTCCACGAATAACGAACCCTGGGTTGCGCTTACCTGTCGGTTATCAACACTCGCGGTTTTTTTCGATTCTGACCCGTTTCGTGGAATACTACTCACCGTTTTGGGGTCCCAAAGCGATTTTCATGGTTGTTGAACCCCAAGGTGCGCTGAAGTGTAGGTCATGAACAATCACAGTTTGGGCTGATTCTGGCCCGTTTCTTGGACTATTACTTAGTTTTGGGGGTCCCGGAGTAATTTCCATGATTTACAAACCCCGGGGTCCGTTCACGTGTCTATCATCAACACTCACAATTTTGGCCAATTCTGACGCGTTTGGTGGACTTTTACTCACCGTTTTGGCGTCCCGAAGTGATTTCCATAGTTGTTGAACCCCAAGGTGCGCTTACGTGTCGGTCATCAACACTCACAGTTTTGGCCGATTCTGGCCCGTTTCGTGGACTATTACTCACTGTTTTGGGGTCCCGGAGTGGTTTCCACGGTTAACGAGCCGCGGGGTGCGCTTACCTGTCGGTTATCAACACTCGCGGTTTTTGTCGATTCTGACCCGTTTCGTGGAATACTACTCACCGTTTTGGGGTCCCAAAGCGATTTTCATGGTTGTTGAACCCCAAGGTGCGCTGAAGTGTAGGTCATCAACAATCACAGTTTGGGCTGATTCTGGCCCGTTTCTTGGACTATTACTTAGTTTTGGGGGTCCC
>NW_021260748.1:0-1225 GCF_002162155.2 Triticum dicoccoides
CTCAGGCAGATATGATGGTTGGAACATTTCCCAAGAACTATAATATTGGTCCCTCGATAACCGGTAAAGTGGATGTCGTGGCCAACACACCCAGCCGGAAGACCTATTATTGTAGTATCTTGTTTGAGGAAGTTGGCCACCTCCCCATAAGGATTTCGTAGGATTTACCTCCGTAACTGTTTCTTATGGATTCTATTGCTCCCGAAGTCCGACCTTTACTTGATGTTCTAGTTATCAAACCATATCTATGAATGGGTTACACTAGCACGTCAAGGAGAACATTAGAAGCGGAGTGCTAAATGTCTCTCGGTCGATCATCCAGATTTTGTTCCTTGGCCTCGCTAGGGTGAAATCTGAGTTGATGTTATCTTCCTATGCATCTGCATCGCCCATCGTTGTTCATCATGGTGGTATGTTGTGTTGCCAGGATCCTTGACACGGATGTTGGTAAAACCTTGATGAATGTGGAAATGCTCAAGTTCTTGAGAGCACGCACAAGCGCTACGTGTTATCATCGGCACTAGCTAGGTCTGCTCTCAGTTCCCTCGTCAATGCTATGACCTTTTCAAACAGTGAATTCACTCTCTATTGTTGGGTTCTTCCCCAGTTACTAGAATCATTCCCAGCATTTGCATTTTGTTCCTAGCTTGCACCGCCAATGTGCCATTCTACCATGGGTCTCTTCCATCTCCGGTGGTAAGCAAGTTCATCCATCACGTTGTCTTCAACAAGGTAATCCACATCGTCCAAGTCCGAGTATGCCATTCTACCGACCCTCTCCAAACGATCGTTGTGAATTGCCTTAGGCTGGTATGAAGAGTTTCAATGATCTCTGAATCAAAGGTAATTCTTTTTGCCACTCAAGATAATAATCTACGAATCACCCTCCTCCAGGATGTTTCGTCGTGGTATCATGGCAATTCAACTCCTCGCTATGTTGACAACCGATCGCCACATTCTTAAGTCTGGAATTGTTGTCTACCTAGTGAACCTCGTCACCTGCTCCACTCCATCCCTCCAGAGGTATGCTTCGTCTCTCAGCTCGAGAGATGTTGCTATGTCCCATTCCGTGAGTTAATCCTGAGTTGTTCGACCTTCGAGAAGAACGATTCTTTTAGGGTCTTTCCTTCCCTCTCGTTGTCATGATTAGCTGGAGTTCTCAGAACAAGACATCAAGACAATGATGGTGAATGAATCAACGTTCAACTGAAGTGCACCCTGGATC
>NW_021260749.1:0-908 GCF_002162155.2 Triticum dicoccoides
TGTCACACCCTAGCTAGTCATGCATTAGAGTGTTGCATCATGTTTACTCTTTCATCAGAAACTTGAAATGGGGATGACAGAACCCCCAGTCCCCTCTGAAACCAACTAGGGTTTACTAAAATAATTTTCAATGAACCTGAAATGCCCTTCTAAAATGCCCATCATTTTTGTCTTGGTTCAGAACCTCTGCCAAAAGTGGTGCACATTTTCCTAGGCCATCTTAGGGTTTTTGAATTAATTCATAAATATTTGAATTTGGGCATTTAAAATTATATAAAATATTTAAATGCTCAAATACCTCCAAACTAAAATGTTTCATGTTGGAAATAATCCAACTATGGACCAGGAGTGATTTGGTGATTTTTGAAGTTGCCTAGGTATTTTATTAAATTCAACAAAGTTGCAGATATATTAAATAAAAACAGAAAAAAAAGGGGAAAGCTTACCTGGCGCCTGCCCCCGGCCCACCTGCCGGCCCAGCCCAGCACCGCTCCAGCGAGCTGCGTGCCGGCCAGGCAGGCAGGCAGGTGCCCGACGGCGACCGTGGCGTGCGCCACGCACCTGCTCGCCGCCTCGCCGTTCCCCTCGCCAGGTGACGTCGTGGATCGGTCTCTCTCTCTCCCCCGAACCCCCCAGACACCCCCTCTCCTCTCCAGCTCCTCCTCCTCGCACGCCCCAGCCATGGCCGACGCCATCGCCGCCACCCCCTCGCCGTAGCCACGCCCTCCGACCACCCCACGCCGTCTCACCGTGTCCAGGAGCTCCGCCGCTGTCCACTTCATCGAGCAGCCGAGCCCCGAGCGCTCGCAACGCCCGAGACCACCGCACCGACCTCGCCCGAGCTCACCGTCGCCGGAGATCCCCTTCAACGCCGTCGTCGCTCCGGTCCATCTCCGGCCGCACCAAGG
>NW_021260750.1:0-1799 GCF_002162155.2 Triticum dicoccoides
GGCGCCGCCGCCGCCCATCCAGCCGGGATCCGAGCTTTCGCCCGGGAAGTTTGGCCGGGGTGGGAAGGGGAGCCCACAGCGGTGACTCTAGGGAGTAGTACGACGCAAGATGGCGCCGCCGCCGCCGCGCTGGAAAAACCAAACAGGGGTTTCCCCCGGGCTCGTCCCGCACCACCACTTCGGGGAGCACCCCGCCGGCACCGGATTCGGCAGTCAGAGGCCCCAAATCGAGCGGACCAGCGGAGTGAGAGCAGAGATGGGGAGCCTGACCTTCAGATCTGGAACGGAGGAAGGGAAACCATGCTGCGCCGCGACCGCTACCCGCCTGCTCCTCGCCGCCCGCGCAGCCGAGGAAGCCGGCCCGCACCTCCCGCGCACACCGCCAACCGAAGAGACGGCGCCGCCTCGCCGACCAGGGCCGCCGCCTTGGATCCGGAGTCCTTCGCGAGAACGAAACGACGAAGACCTCTCCGCCACCGTCATCGGCACCTGCCCAGGCGCTGCCCGGCGACCGCCTCGGGTGGCGGCAAGGGAGGAAGGAAGGATGGAGAGGGGCGGCGCCGGGGAAACCCTAGGTGCCCTCGAGCCGCCCTGGGGAGGGCAGCGCGAGGGAGGGGAGGGATAGAGGTGAATTTCCTAAGCTCCTGATGGTTTGATAAGCAACTAACTCTAACGGGCCCTCAAGCACATGTACGCATGAGCTCCTCAAGACCCGGCCTCCTCTTGTCGTGAGCCATCTGCTCTTCCGTAAGAGCCGCACATCGTGCGAACTTGCCGCTGGATCACGCCCAACGCTCCTGCGATCAACGCATGCGACTAACCTGCACATGCACGTCCACTAATAAAGGGGGTGTTTGTTTCTAGGGACTTTTTTGTGTAGGGACTAGAAAAAGTCCCTCTTAAAGACTTTTTTACCAAATGGGAGGGACTTTTTAGGGACTAAATTAGGCATTTGGGACTAAATGAAGAAGACTCTCAAGCAGAGTCTTTTTGGGACTTTTTGAGACTTTTCCAATAATGCCCCTCCATGCATCCATTGGTTCGCCACCCTATGGTGTTGTTTAATTGTTATTTTTATATATACTAGGAGCAACATGGTCATTTAATAATCTCTAGGAAGGGAATAGAGACTTTTTAGTCTCTAGAAACAAACATGGAGGGATTTTTTAGGCACTAGAGACTTTTTAGTTGAGACTAAAAAAAGTCCTAGGACTAAAGAACCAAACATCACCAAAGTCTGTGCATGCTAACTTCTAACTAGCACACAACGCATCGCACACTGCCCATGCATAGTTAGATGATGCCTGATACGTGTGCAACGTATTTATAATTTTTAATTATTTCATGCTAATATTATCTGTTTTGGATGTTTTATATGCATTAATATGTAATTTTATATTATTTTTGGAACTAACCTATTAACCTAGAGCTCGGTGTATGTTCCTATTTTTTCTTGTTTTTGAGTTTCGTAGAAAAGGAATATCAAACAGAGTCCAAACGGAATAAAACTTTTGCAATGATTTATCTTGGACCAGAAGACAACAAGGAGACTTGAAGATGAAGTCGGAGAAGCCACGAGATGGCCACAAGGACGGAGGGCACCCCCAGGGGGTAGGGCGTGCCCCCCAGCCTTGTGCCCCCCTCCCCCCGTGACCCTCCTGACCTAATTTTTTTGCCTATATATTCTCAAATATCCATAAACCATCAGAGACATCCACGAAAAGACTTTTTCACCGCCGCAACCTTCTGTACATGTAGGGATCTTTTTCGGCACCCTGCCGGAGGGGATTCGATCACGG
>NW_021260751.1:0-1480 GCF_002162155.2 Triticum dicoccoides
CCCTCCGGGGCACGGCGGCATCGACGCCCGTGAGGGGGGAGGGGGCACACCCCGGAGCCGCGTGCCTGCGCCTGCCACCACGTTTCCACAACCGTAGGAGGGCCCACCGCAACACCTGACGGCATTGCTACCCCCCACAGGTACCCGGCCCGTCCCGTCTAACCTCTCCGTGACACGACGGAAGAAGGCACGTGTGGGGGGCAATCGATATATGTTTTCTGTACATTTAAGTTAATGAAATTAGTATTGAAAAAAAATAAAAAAATAAGAGAAAATACAAAATATAGGCATTGCTACCCCCCAGTGCCCCGTCCCGCCTAACCCTGTAGCGTTTGACCATGGGATCTAGCCCTTTGACTTTGCACGGACGGGCTTTGACCAGTGGACCTCCCCACCCGGTTATGTTAGGTCAGCCCATAGGAATACTTTGGAGCAACATCCGGGCCAGACCCACAGCAAGATCCCCTCCGTGTAGACCCCACACGTCCGTTTCCCCCCTCTAGGTGCCGGCGGCGCCGTCCATGAGGGGGGCACACCCCGGACACGCGTGCCGGGCGTTTGCAACCGCCACAACACTTCCAGACTTGTGAGAGGCCGCCTACGCAAGATTTGGCGGCATGCTAGCCCCCGGAGGCCGTCGGCCACAGCCGTAGACGCGCGAAGGGCAATCCGCGTAGTGGGAATTTTTCGGATACTTCTCCATCACCAAAAATTATGAAAAAATACCATCGTTCCTATAGCACATGTGCCCACGTCATGCAAAAAACTCATGATTTTATCGCGCTCCGAGTATTTAGTAATATTGACGTCGCATCGTTACCGCAGAACGTCTACTACCGTGTCATCGCCGTCCGTGAGGGGGGGGCCATGCACCGGAGACGCGTCCCGCCGCTCCGGAGGCATTGCTACCCCCCCCCCAAGTGCCCCCGTCCCACCTAACCCTGTAGCGTTTGACCACGGGATCTAGCCCTTTGACTTTGCACGGACGGGCTTTGACCAGTGGACCTCCCCACCCAGTTGTGTTAGGTCAGCCCATAGGAACACTTTGGAGCAACATCCGGGCCAGACCCACAGCAAGATCCCCTCCGTGTAGACCCCACGCGTCTGTTTCCCCCCTCCAGGTGCCGGCGGCGGCGCCGTCCGTGAGGGGGGCACACCCCGGACACGCGTGCCGGGCGTTTGCAACTGCCACAACACTTCCATACTTTTGAGAGGCCGCCTACGCAAGATTTGGCGGCATGCTAGCCCCCGGAGGCCGCCGGCCACAGCCGTAGACGCGCGAAGGGCAATCCGCGTAGAGGGAATTTTTCGGATAGTTCTTCATCACCAAAAATTATGAAAAAAATACCATCCTTCCTATAGCACATGTGCCCACGTCGTGCAAAAAACTCATGATTTTATCGCGCTCCGAGTATTTAGTAATATTGACGCCGTATCGTTACCGTAGAACATCTACTACCGTGTCATCGCCGTCCGTGAA
>NW_021260752.1:0-1252 GCF_002162155.2 Triticum dicoccoides
ATATGGAGTTTGAATTTGAATCTTGTATTCAAACCAACTTCATTTAATCTGTTGCTAGTTGCATTAGCCCAAAACACATTCATATTGCCATGTCATGAGCATGCATCATATTGTGCATTGCATTGATTGTGTTCCTTTCTGTGTTGCCGGTATTTGTCCCCTCTCGATAGACGTGATACCGATGATGTGATCGTTGACACTGATGAAGACTCAATGTTATCTTCAGAAGTGCCAGGCAAGCAAAACCCCCTTGTTCATTCCGATAAAATCCCACTCTCTCGCTCCTGCTCTCTTTTAATGCATTAGGACAACAACGACATATTTGTTACTTGCTGCGGTAGCTGAACCCCTTTATCCTTTGCATGACCTGTCATTGCCACAGTAAATAGATGAAACCCACTAGCATGAGTAGGAGTTGTTTGAGCCCTGATGTGCCTACTCATTCATGCTTGTTTGTCATGCCTGCTACTGCTTAGAGTTGAGTCAGGTCTGATTCATCGGGGATGAATCAGAGGCGGGTGAACATGTCCTACTGTGTGTGAGCTAAGTGTGTGAACACGATTTGGTAAAAGGTGCCGGTGAGAGGCCATGTAGGAGTACATGGTGGGTTGTCTCATTGAAGCCATCCTCAGGAACTGAGTTCTGTGTTTGTGATCCATGATTCAGCTACTACCATACATTGGGCCCTGAAATATGACCCCGCTCGACTTCTTATTCACCCTTATCCTCTGTCCAGGAGTTGCAAGTAGTTTCTGGTGTTTGTAGTATGCTGGAGGCCGTGGACAGCGCTGACCGTAGGGGTGGGCTGTGATGCGGTAGGCACGTGGCCGGGTATACCGGGCGCCCGTTTGGTGTCACGGAACCCTATTCACATTGTTTGGGGCTGTGAGCGAAACTCCGGCCGGATCTCCTCATGGATGGAACCCGAATAGGCGATAAACCTGGACTAGAGACTTGAGTGTTTAGGTAGGTCGTGGTCTACACCCACGTCGGCTTTCGCTTGAAGTCTGCCGAGCACATGTCGTGTGCAGACGCTAAGTGGTGGAAACATGTATGAAGAAGTACACCCCTGCAGGGTTAACATCATCTATTCGAATAGCCGTGTCCGCGGTAAAGGACTTCTGGGTTGCTTATATCAGTTCATAGACAAGTGAAAATGGATACTCTAAAATACGCAAGATAAGCGTGAGTGCTATGGATGGCGTTCTCGTAGGGAGACGGGAGCGGATCCATAGTGGTGTATTGATATGGT
>NW_021260753.1:0-1654 GCF_002162155.2 Triticum dicoccoides
GGTGTGAGTGGGGAAGAGGGGAGAGAGTGGTGAGGAACGGAGGTGAGGGTAATTTATGACGACGCGTCTGGAAATAGCGCGACTTCTCAGGACCGCACCCACGCGTGTAACCGCCCATGCCCACGTGCCTAGGGTTGCATCGCGCAGGCCTGACTCCACAAAAATGACTGATTTGAGCGTTCCTCTAGATGCAGGCCCAGAGGTGCTTTAATGTTCATGGTATGCAGACTCAACCGTGAATGCGGGTAACCAAATGGGTCATTTTCTTCCCGCATGAGTCTGGCTGAGGTATATGCAGCGTACCAAACGCATCCATAGACTCGGACTCCAGCGTGAAGATGAAGTAGATGCCTCACACAGACATGTGATTCTTCTGCAAGAGACGGGTTCTTGAGGGGAGAGGTTGTGATCCTACGCCCAAAAGGTGAACCAGCATATCCTCCTCTGCATGTGAACCTTCTCCTTCGATGGCTCAACCACTTGACCGGCGGCGGCACCGCTAGTTGATGACGAGGCGAGTACCACATGCGGTCAAAGGCACTTGGGATTGCGTGGACATAACTCAAAGCTTGCACTATGTTTAGGTATTGACCATTGAATGGTCTGCTAGGTTGGTCAAAAATTCCAAAACCATTAGTAATACTGAGCATATTTTTTCTCTTTAGTTTTCTAGCGAAATATTATGTCGTCAGCACACTCGACTTTCATGCATTCTAGATTTTGTAAGGCAAATGGGCACAATGGCATCTCCAATAAATTAGCCCGGCTTTTTGAATGGTGTGACACATCTGTATTTTGATGATATTGAATGAAATTCATAAGAGAATTGCTAATAGTATAACCAGCTAATGGCTATATGAAACTGCCATGTCATCTATAGTCACACATATAGTAGTACGGGGTATATGATGTTGGTTAGAACATCTCCAACGCCAACCCTCGACCCACCCGGAACCGTTCGGACCGTGCGTTCTAGACTTGTTTTTCCATCGAATGCGGTCTTCTATCGGTCCGCTCGACAGTCCTCACGCACTTTCTTCCACACAAAAAAAGAGACAAACTAGGGGGTTTGCGGGTGTCCGGGCCGCTACCACGTCCGCTTCTGACCGCCCTGGCCCACCCGAAACCCTCCCCCTCGCATGTGTGTTCCTGTCCGGCGCCAGCTGCCTACGTTCATGCCGCTGTAGAACGGCCACTTCACACTGAAGCCGGCCTAAGCGGACGCGACTTATCACTAGCTCCGAAGCGGCGCGCCGGTCGACGGTGTCGCTCACTGCTCGCTCGGCTGAACATGCCTCCTCGCCGCATTCAAAAACCTCCATTAAACCCATGTGCCGAGAAACCTACTCAGGCCACACGTCCATTCGCGAGCCGACTGGCATTAAACACGATGCCGGGCAAGCTCCTCCCATCTACCGACCATTTAAGCGAGGCCAGACGTCGTGGCAAGAACTGCACCACAACTCCGTTGCCCATTTGCTACTCACACCATTTTCTCCACACTCTTCATGGCATCTCGCGAGCAAGAAGAGCAATTCTCCGATGATATAAAAGTCGGTCGGGTGGCCCGCCGAGCTCGCCGGATACGAGCCAGGCAACACGCTGCTCCACCTCCCTCGCCGAACTCGAGGGAGCAAGTGCCCACTCCAGGACA
>NW_021260754.1:0-1031 GCF_002162155.2 Triticum dicoccoides
ACTCCTACACATGCTAGTGGGTTTCATCTAGTTACTGTGGCAATGACAGGTCATGCAGAGGAAATGGGTTCAACTACCGTAGCACACAGCAGTTTGAAACGCGTTGTCTTAATGCAGTAAAAGAGAGCAGGAGCGAGAACATGGGATTGTATCGATATGATCAAATGGTTGGTTGCTTGCCTGATGGTTCGATGCACTGATACGGTTCTTCGTTAGGGTAATCACGGTACTCCTCGGAGGCAGAACCTGTCGCAAAGGACATCGATACACAACCATCACCAAACAATGTGCAACAATATGATGCATGCATGAAACATGGCAATATGAGTGTGTTGGGCTAATGCAACTAAAACCAGAAGGGTTTGAACAAATTTGAATCAAAGATTCAAATTTCAAACTCAAACATGGCCTTTTAAAGTGCTTTTCCTTGTTCTGCTTAAAACTTCAATTTAACTTGTTTGATCATGCATGAAAGTAGTATAGATGGATAGATTGGATTTTTCTGATCATTTTTCATATATAATTTGTCTAATTTGGAGTTACAAAATAAAAGTTATGAATTTTTGAAGTTTAAATAATATTCTGGAATTTCCTAATTTAAATTAAATCCAGAAATATATATATTGCGCCAGCATGACGTCAGCATGACGTCAGTGGTCAACTGCGGCTGGCTGGGGTCAAACCTGACGTGTGGGGTCCACACGTCAGTGACAGGGGGGTTAAACAGGGTTAGTTTAATCCTAATTAGGAATTAGTGGCGCTGGGGCCCACTGGTCAGTGTCAGGGGGGGTAGTTAGTTTAACTAATTCGGTTAGTGCTAATCCTAATTAGCTAACAGGGCTGGGCCCACCTGTCAGGGACACAGGGGGGTCCTGCCGTGGTCAAGGTGGGTCAAACCCACCGGCGACATGACGCCGGCGAGGCCCGAGACGGCGGCGCGATGCGGAAACGCGCTACAGGGCACGGGCGAGGCCGTGCTTGGGCTCGTTGGAGAGCCCTTGCTCCCGCGCGTCGAACGGTGGTGGTGGCCG
>NW_021260755.1:0-1359 GCF_002162155.2 Triticum dicoccoides
TCATCTAAGTGTTACACGATCCGAGTCGACTAGGCCGTGTCCGATCATCACGTGAGACGGACTAGTCATCGTCGGTGAACATTCTCATGTTGATCGTATCTTCCATACGACTCGTGTTCGACCTTTCGGTCTCCGTGTTCCGAGGCCATGTCTGCACATGCTAGGCTCGTCAAGTTAACCCTAAGTGTTTTCGCTGTGTAAAACTGTCTTACACCCGTTGTATGTGAACGTAAGAATCCATCACACCCGATCATCACGTGGTGCTTAGAAGCGACGAACTGTAGCAACGGTGCACAGTTAGGGGAGAACACTTCTTGAAATTTTATAAGGGATCATCTTATTTACTACCGTCGTCCTAAGTAAACAAGATGCATAAACATAATAAACATCACATGCAATTATATAGTTGTGACATGATATGGCCAATATCATATAGCTCCGTTGATCTTCATCTTCGGGGCTCCATGATCATCTTGTCACCGGCTTGACACCATGATCTCCATCATCATGATCTCCATCATCGTGTCTTCATGAAGTTGTCATGCCAACGACTACTTCTACTTCTATGACTAACGTTTAGCAATAAAGTAAAGTAGTTTACATGATGTTATTCAATGACACGCAGGTCATACAAAAAAATAAAGACAACTCCTATGGCTCCTGCCGGTTGTCATACTCATCGACATGCAAGTCGTGAATCCTATTACAAAGAACATGATCTCATACATCACAATTCATCATTCATCACAACTTCTGGCCATATCACATCACATGATCAATCGCTGCAAAAACAAGTTAGACGTCCTCTAATTGTTGTTGCATCTTTTACGTGGCTGCAATTGGGTTCTAGCAAGAACGTTTTCTTACCTACGAATCACCACAATGTGATTTTGTCAACTTCTATTTACCCTTCATAAGGGCCCTGTTCATCGATTCCGCTCCAACTAAGGTGGGAGAGACAGACACCCGCCAGCCACCTTATGCAACTAGTGCATGTCAGTCGGTGGAACCGGTCTCACGTAAGCGTACGTGTAAGGTTGGTCCGGGCCGCTTCATCCCACAATACCGTTGAGCAAGAAAAGACTAGTAGAGGCAAGTAAGATGACAAAATCCACGCCCACAACAAAATTGTGTTCTACTCGTGCAAAGAGAACTACGCATAGACCTAGCTCATGATGCCACTGTTGGGGAACGTTGCAGAAAATTAAAATTTTTCCTACGGTTTCACCAAGATCCATCTATGAGTTCATCTAAGCAACGAGTCAAGGGAGAGAGTTTGCATCTACATACCACTTGTAGATCGCGTGCGGAAGCTTGCAAGGTGATGATGTAGTCGTACTCGACGTGATCCAAATCACC
>NW_021260756.1:0-1488 GCF_002162155.2 Triticum dicoccoides
TGGCAATGACAGGTCATGCAGAGGAAATGGGTTCAACTACCGTAGCACACAGCAGTTTGAAACGCGTTGTCTTAATGCAGTAAAAGAGAGCAGGAGCGAGAACATGGGATTGTATCGATATGATCAAATGGTTGGTTGCTTGCCTGATGGTTCGATGCACGGATACGGTTCTTCGTTAGGGTAATCACGGTACTCCTCGGAGGCAGAACCTGTCGCAAAGGACACCGATACACAACCATCACCAAACAATGTGCAACAATATGATGCATGCATGAAACATGGCAATATGAGTGTGTTGGGCTAATGCAACTAAAACCAGAAGGGTTTGAACCAATTTGAATCAAAGATTCAAATTTCAAACTCAAACATGGCCTTTTAAAGTGCTTTTCCTTGTTCTGCATTAAACATCAAGTTAACTTGTTTAGTCATGCATGAAAATAGTACAGATGGATAGATTGGATTTTTCTGATCATTTTTCATACATAATTTGTCTGATTTGGAGTTACAGAGTAAAAGTTATGAATTTTTGAAGTTTAAATAATATTCTGGAATTTCCTGATTTAAAATAATTCCAGAAAATCATTATTGCGTCAGCCTGACGTCAGTGTGACGTCAGCAGGTCAACGGAACACGTCAGGGTCAAACCTGACAGTGGGTCCCGCATGTCAGGGTGATTATTTTAATTAATGTTTAATTAAAACTAAACATGTTTAATTAACAGGGCTGGGCCCCACCTGTCATTGACTCAGGGGAGTCAACCAGGGCCCACCCGTGGTCAAAGTCAAAGCCAGCGACGCCGGTGTTTAGCCGCCGGCGAGCCCGACGCGGCCGCGGGAGTGGTTTTGGCCATTTCGGCCACCAAATGGGCCGCGGAGACCATCGGAGTGGAGCTGAGGACAAGCCGCAGCTCTTGGTGGAGTCCGTTGGGGTCGGGGTGGCCGGAGTTGGCGCCGGCGACGACTTTGGCGGCCACCGGGGTTCGGTCGAAGATGAACTTGGCGCTAGAGGGGTCGGTGAGGCTCGTGGAGTGGCTAGCTAGGTGCTGCGGGACTCGGTGAGTAAGATGGACACCATCTTGTGGCCGGAGTGTGGCCGGAAGCACGTCGGCGACGAGATCCGCGGCGGTGCGGGCGTGTGATCCTCGTGCGGTGGCTACACAGCTCAGGAATGAGAGAGAGAGGGTCGGAGGAGTAGCTAGGCTCACAGCGCTCCCGTAGAGGCCACCGGCGAGGTCGGGGACGAGCTGAGGCGGCGACGGTGTTGAAGGGGATCTCCGGCGACGGTGAGCTCGGGCGAGGTCGGTGCGGTGGTCTCGGGCCGCACGAGCACACGGGGCTCGGCTAGCTCGATGAAGTGGACGGCGGCGGAGCTCCTGGACACGGTGGCACGGCGTGGGGTGGACGGAGGGCGTGGCTACGGCGAGGGGGTGGCGGCGATGGCGTCGGCCATGGCTGGGGCGTGCGAGGGGGAGGAGCTGGAGAGGAGAGG
>NW_021260756.1:1832-2525 GCF_002162155.2 Triticum dicoccoides
GCCATGGCTGGGGCGTGCGAGGGGGAGGGGCTGGAGAGGAGAGGGGGTGTCTGGGGGGTTCGGGGGAGAGAGGGAGGCCGATCCACGACGTTAGCCGGGCAAGGGAGGCGGCGAGGCGGCGAGCAGGTGCGTGGCACCCATGCGGTGCTCGCCGTCGAGCACCTGCCTGCCTGCCTGGCCGCAAGCAGCTCGCTGGCGCGGTGCTGGGCTGGGCCGGCAGGTGGGCCGGTGCTGGGCAACAGGTAAGGGTTTTTCCATTTTCTTCTGTTTTCTGATTTTTAATACTTCTGCAACTTTGTTGAATTAAATAAAATACCTAGGCAACTTCAAAAATCACCAAACTACTCCTGGTCCATAGTTGGATTATTTCCAACATGAAACATTTTAGTTTGGAGATATTTGAGCATTTAAATATTTATATAATTTTAAATGCCCAAATTCAAATATTTATGATTTAATTCAAAACCCTAGGATGGCCTAGGAAAATGTGCACCACTTTTGGCAGAGGTTCTGAACCAAGACAAAAATGATGGGCATTTTAGAAGGGCATTTCAGGTTCATTGAAAAAGTTTTTTTTAGTAAACCCTAATTGGTTTCAGAGGGGACTGGGGGTTCTGTCATCCCCATTTCAGGTTTCTGATGAAAAGTAAACATGATGCAACACTCTAATGCATGGCTAGCTAGGATGTGACA
>NW_021260756.1:7690-9195 GCF_002162155.2 Triticum dicoccoides
GGTGAAAAGAGGATTACATCTCATCGGAGGCATTCCAAGCTCCTATACATTATTTTTCTACTCCTCCGGAAAGAGTACAAACTAGGTCATATCCCACGAGTCACGCGGGACGATAGATGACACAGCTAGTGCGAACTAGTGATACTACCACTAACTCAGACCGATCCGTAGTAGTCCTCGTAGAAGTCACCTCCATAGCCTGGAAGCTCAACATGATCATCCGGAAACAGACGATCTCGCGGAGCTTGTGGACCATAGGGGCTAGGATGAGGTCTTGGACCAACAGACGGTGGCCTGCGGGGACCACGAGGTGGGGTGATGCCTCCTACATCACGCCAACCCATCACGTCTGGCAGAGCAGATCTCACAGGATAGAGATCGCGCATATCTGAATATCCAGCTTGCACCGCCGGTGCGAACCGAGTCAATGTGGCCCAGTGGTCAGCACGGGTATTGAAGAGCTCTAACCTCAAGGCCCGATTTTCACGGTCCTTATCCTCGAGCATCTCAGCAGTGGTGCGAGTCCGTGAATCCTCCTAGGTGGGGTCAGCATAGATAGCCTGGAGATACCGTTGTGCTCCCAGAAGTGATCCTGGCATATACCGGAAATCAGAGTCCCGAAATAGACCAGATCTGACTCGCATGATGGTCATCATAGAGTAGGCGGCGTCCTGCACAGCCATCTCAATAGTAACCCCGAGTCCATAGGAGCAGTGAAGGGGCTCGGTGGATCCAGGATAAGATGGAAATATCCTGACAGTGTAGAGATACTGGCTTTGATTGAAGTCCCGAAATTGCTCTTCGACCGTGTACTCAGGATACCAGCGGTATCCAGCCTCAGTCATTACCCTGACCAACTTGGCAGTATGGCCGGGTACATCTAGGCATCGAGTCAGGCGAACCACTTGATTGAGGTCGCGAGTGGCCATCTGAAAGCACAATCATAATGCAAAGGCATTAGAATTTCTAGCAAAATTTCGGCAGCATAACAGCTGTAAATGCTCAAGAAGGATTTTGAGACATTTGACAAAGGATTTCGTACACACTCAACATCATCATATCAAGTTCAGAATCCATCCTAGCAACATAATGTGGTAATAGGATTGAACTAGGCTTGTATCCATCAAACCTATAAGGTACTACTGATTAGTAACACGTGATCCTGATAGAGAGAACAGATCCTAATTCCTTAACCCCCGGTGGAAGAATGGACTGACTCAGATCAGAATGTCATAAGATAAAGGAGTAAAAAGAGCCTTACGTTCCAACCCACAAACAATTCCCCTACATATAACTAAAGAATTTCTAGACTCAACATCGACCAGTTTGGCTTGGAGAACCTACAGGCAGTCCGGCTCTGATGCCAACGCTGTCAGGACCCCGACTCGATGTCACATCGATCTAGCCGGTAACACCTCATATCACTTTGCGGCCTCACGCACGGTATCCCCACGGGTGTCGCCTTACCTTTGCCCGGGACCGTTTGCGCCTTTTGGCTCACGTAT
>NW_021260757.1:0-8920 GCF_002162155.2 Triticum dicoccoides
ACCATCTAGTTGTTTATCTTTAGTAGCCTCTCTTACCGGGAAATGTCTCCTAGTGTTTCCACCGAGCCATGGTAGCTTGCTACTGCTCCGGAACACTTAGGCTGGCCGGCATGTGTCCTTCTTCGTTCCTGTGTCTGTCCCTTCGGGGAAATGTCACGCGATGAATACCGGAGTCCTGTTAGCCTGCTACAGCCCGGTTCACCGGAGTCCTGCTAGCCCAGTGCTACAGCCTGGATTCACTCGCTGATGACCGACACGTTCGATGCTGGGTCATGGATGCCTGTCCCTGTAAGTCTGTGCCACTTTGGGTTTATGACTAGTCATGTCAGCCCGGACTCTTTATCATATGGATGCTAGCGACATCATCATATACGTGAGCCAAAAGGCGCAAACGGTCCCGGGCAAAGGTAAGGCGACACCCGTGGGAATACCGTGCGTGAGGCCGCAAAGTGATATGAGGTGTTACATGCTAGATCGATGTGGCATTGAGTCGGGGTCCTGACAGCGTTGGTATCAGAGCTTGACTGCCTGTAGGATTACCAAGCCAAACTGGTCTAAGTTGAGTCTAGATATTCTTTAGTTATGTAAGGGAATTGATTGTGGGATGGAACGTAAGGCTCTTTTTACTCCTTATACCTCATGGCCTTCTGATCTGAGTCATCATCTTCTCTTCTACGGGGATTAAGAACTAGGTTTTCTCTTCTTTCTATCAGGATCACGTGTTACTAATCCGTAGACTTATAAGATTGTTGGATTTAAGTCTCAGTTCAGTTCCTACTATCTTCTGTATGTTAACTGTTGATCTCGAAACCTTGATATTGTGCTTCTGAGTGGTTATGCCACCATTTTGTGAATGTCTCAAATCTTTTCTGAGCATTTACAGCCGTTATGCTGTCCGAGTCATTCCAGGTTTCTAAATAGTCTGATGCATTTGCAAAATCCTTTCCCTCTGGTTTCGATGTTCCTTTATGCCAGCTCAATCACACTAATTGTTGAGTTGAGGTATTCTATTGCCTTGACATTATGTTGGAGATATTATTATGACCCTAGGTGTCTTAGGGGATCACCTAGTAATTTAGCCATGATTTGTGTTCCCAGTGTGATGATTCTGGCCATCATTCTCGAAAGCATCCCGTGATGCTACTTAGTGGTAGGTATTCTATTCCTGGGTCTTGAACCCGAGATTCACTCTACTTACTTCATGTTGCTAGTAATTGCTAGTGCCTTTAGGATATTAGTAACCTTTGCGATAGTCCTTGAAGTCCGTGGTATCTTCTTCCAAATACCATGAACTACTTATGGCAGAAGTTCCTCGTTGAACTGAAATATCACAACAGGATTATTCTTGATGAGTTCTCCATTATATATTGTGGCTCTGCCAGTTCTACCTTTCTGCATGGGTTATCCGGAAGAAATATGTTGAACTTCGTTCGACATGCTAACCCATGCATCCACAACTCAGAAAATCGTATGTTCCTTTGAGCTGTCCCTTTTTAGTTGTCTTCTGACCCTTGTTTATCAATTGATAGTCAAGATTATGTGTGCATTCGTTCATCGATGCCTATTACTCCTGTGGTCTGTCAAGCCATTCTATTCCGGAATGACTTGGAGAAACAAACTCCAGTACCTCATCCATATCTAGGATTGGGTCAAAGTAGTTGTATTCCGCAGATCAAATGCCAATCCAGCTTTTGGTTTTGTTCTACTTTGGAGTATTACCCTCTTTATGTCAGGATTTTCATGAGGATTGCACCAACTCTCATGAATTTTGACGTAGTGATACTCCTCGCCATCATTATTCATTTCTCGGCTACCATGTTGATGCAACCGGAATACCGGCAAATGAATTGGGATGTGTGAAATCAATACTCCCAGCAACCTCGTTGCTTGGTAGTTAAATGGACGATAACCTCATTCTCAGCATATTGATTATTGAATCGTCACCCTAAGATTGATCGTGCTACCTAGTCCATTCTCCTGGGTCACTCCTCGATCGATGAGTTAGGATTATTTCAAATCCTTGCCCTATTGATCATATCGTATTGCCTGAAAAGCAGGTTTGTCCTCGATCTTAGTAACATATCGGTGGTTCGTGATTTTCCGGATATCTTCTCGAAAGTATCACCAGGTTGTCACCTAACCGTTATGTTGAGCCCGTGATCAAGTTGGTTTCTTATGAACCACCTTCTTTCCAAGAATCGGTGTTAGATATCCCTGAGCTAGTTGGTTAAGCTGGACAACAACTTGGAGAGTTGGAAGATAAAAGCTTGTCTGACTTAGTTCGTTCCAAAGGGATATTCTTGTGTAGTGTGTGTTGAAGAAAGATGATATCTTCATCGATTGGTCCCTGTGATCAGTTGTTGGACCTATTGTCTTATCAATCCTTTGATTTGAGTGTGGGCCATCGTCAAATCAAATCAGTACCAACGATGCTCGTAATGTTGTCTTATTCGTGGTTGATCCCTCGAGCATACACCATTACATCTTTGGTCTGACCAATGCTATCACCGTGTTCACTTAACTATGGAATTCCTTTTAAAAGGAAACCCGGATGAATTGTTGTTGAGCCCATTGACAACATCCTTATCTCCTCCATGATTTTGTTGAGCATTAAGCTAGTGTTGGAAATTTTTGAAAGCATTTGTTCATGCTAGCTCATGAAGCATATGTTTGGATGAAGGTAGTGACTTCCTTTAATTCATGTGCATCTGATGCAAGTTGCCGCCGTGGATTCGAGAAAGTCAATGTTGCTTTCTTTGGAATCATTCCAAATCAGTCATGCACACGTGCGAAGAATTCTGTGGTTTGAAGACTTGCAACCTTCAATCTATATGTATCCCTAGCACACCAAGCCACTGGTTGATTTGTTCAAGGAGAAGGAGTTCCTTCATAAGAGCTAATCCGGACTTATGTAAGGACTTCGATACCCTCGTTGATGGTTCCCCCTCCTGAACTCGGTAGTGTTTTATTATAAGACTACTATGTGGTCATGCTTGTCTGGGACAACGTGTTCACATGTTAGTAGCAGAACCGGCTCATGTTTTGGAGCTTGCTATCGTAGTTCATCTCCCGAGAATCCCGCAACGTCATCTCGTCGAATTGTGTTGCAAACCTTCATTTTTCTTCCTAGACTCGATGGGTCTGGAATATTCCGACACCAACCAGATCTGAATCTCAGGCAGATATGATGGTTGGAATATTTCCCAAGAATTATAATATTGGTCGCGCGATAACCGGTAAAGTGGATGTCGTGGCCAACACACCCAGCCGGAAGACCTGTTATTATAATATCTTGATTAATGAAGTTGGCCACCTCCCCATAGGGATTTCGTAGGGTTTACTCCCTAGTTGCCCCTATGGATTTTTGTGTTCCCGAAGTCCGACCTTTTACTTGATGTTCTAGATATCAAACCATATCTATGAAAGGGTTACGCTAGCACATCAAGGACAACATTAGAAGCGGAGTGCTAAATGTCTCTCGGTCGATCGTCCAGATTTTGTTCCTTGGCTCGCTAAGGTGAAATCTGAGAAAGTGTTATCCTCCTTTGCATCTGCATCGTCTATCGCTATTCATCATGGTAGTAAGTTGTGTTGCCAGAATCCTTGACACGGATATTGGTAAAACCTTGATGATTATGGAAATGCTCAAGTTCTTGAGAGCACGCACAAGCGTTAGGTGTTACCATCGGCACTAGCTAGGTTTGCTCTCAACTTCCTCGGTTATGCTATAACTTCTCAACAGTGGATTCACTCTCTATTGTTGGGTTCTCCCCAGTTACTAGAATCATTCCCATCATTTGCATTTTGTTCCCAGCTTGCACCGCCAATGTGCCATTCTACCATGGATCTCTTCCATTTCCGGTGATAAGCAAATTCATCCATTGCGTTGTCTTCAACAAGGTAATCCACATCATCCAAGTCCGAGTATGCTATTCTACCGACCCCCGCCAGTCGATTGCTGTGATTTGCCTTAGGCTGATATAGAGAGTCTCAATGATCTCTATATCAAAGGTAATTCTTTTTGCCACTTGGATATTTCTACAAGTCACCTACCCTAAGGTGCCTCGTTGCGGTGTCATGACAACTCAACTCCTCGCTACATTGACAATCGTTTACCACCTTTTTAAGTGTGGAATTGTTGTCCACCTAGTGAACCTCCGTCATCCGTTTCCTTCCACCCCTCTTGATGTGTATCTCGTGTCTCCACCCGAGAGATGGTTCTATTTCTCATTTCGTGAGTTGTTCGACCTTCGAGAAGTTCGATCCTTCTAGAGTTTCCCTTTCCTCTTCTTGTCATGATTAGTTGGAGTTCTCAGAACAAGACGACAAGACAAAGATGGTGATCAAATCAACGTTCAGCTGAAGTGCACCCTGGATCGTGAAGATTATACTAGTTGCGTTTACCTTTCACCTTACCCTATGCTTGAATCTCGAGACGAGATTCTTGTTTAGTGGGGGTGAGTTGTCACATCCCTAGTTCTGACAATGCCTAGTGCATGCATTAGAGTGTTACATCATGTTTAAATTTCATTTAAACCTGAGATGGGGATTGACTAAGCCCTAGCATCAAATGAATTCAACTAGGGTCAAAATAAAACCCTTTTCATTGAACTCAAAATGTCCTCTAAAAATGTTCAACATTTCTGGTTTGAGGTGGAAGCATCTACCAAAAATGGTTTATATTTTTGCAGGACATATTTGGTCACTGAATTAAATCATATAGTATTTTCATTTGGGCATTTAAATGCTATTAAATATTTCAAATGCTCAAATAATCATAAACTAAAATGTTTACTGTTGGATATATTCTAAACAGTAGCCATGATTAGTTTCATGATTTTTGAAAGTGTCTGAGTATTTTTAATAAAGCCCTAAATTTACAGAATAATAGAAAACTGAGATAATTAGAAAAGGAGAGAGAGAGAAAGACCCGTACCTGGGCCACTTACCTGTAGCCGGCCCAGCTTCTGCGCGGCCCGTTACTGTGCAGCCCAGCTGCCAGTCATCTTCCTCCCCCTCGCCCCGAAGCAGCTGCGTGCTGGATGCACGCGCGCCGACGCCGGCCACCTCCTGCTTCGCCGTGGCAGCCTCCCCGACTTCCTCGCGACGCCACGGAGACGTCCCCGACCCCTCTCACTTCTCCCTCGCTCTCGGGACCTCCCTCCCCCTCGCTCCTCTGTTTCCCCTTCCGCGACCGAGCGGAGCTCGCCGTCATCGTCGCCGTACCCATGGCCACTGGCCACCCCTAGCCTCGCCGATGCACCCAGGAGCTCCGCCTCGACCCCCTCTTCCTCCCCACCGATCCACAGCCCTCCGGAAGCCCTGCATCGCTGCCATCGCCGTCGTCTTCTACCTCGGACCCGCTGGCCATCTTCGTCAAATTCGCCGGCTTCGGACCGTCCCCGACCTCGCCGAGCGTCCCCTCGTCATCGCCGTGAGTCACTGACCCTCTCCCCTAACTCAGCATGCTCCCCTCCGTGCCGTAGCGCCGTTCCCCACGAGCACCGAAGCCACCGTCCGCCATTGCTGCTGCACGCATAGCCTCCGTGCTCCCCTGGCCTCACTGAGCTGCTCTTAGTGCTCCCCATGACTAGCAGGTGCTGCCCAGCCTCTCCATTTGCTCACTGATGCACCGTAGCGACGCGCCCGAGCGCCACCGAACACCATCGCCGCCAAAGCTCGTCGCCGGCATGAGTTTCGGCGACCCCACGACCTCCCACTTGGTCCTTTGGATGCGCGAGAGCAAGGGCCATCCCCTGGTGCCCTCAGCGCGCCAAGCTGACGCCTCTAGCGCAAGTCCGGCGTGCCCCCGCCGTGTCCTGTGGTCGCCGCCGGCTGGTCTCCGGTGACGCCGACGTGGCGCACTTACTTAGTCGCTAATGACCCTACTAACAGCCCTATCTCTCACTGACATATGGGCCCCACGCCCTTAACTAACCACGGTTAACCACAGTGGCCCCACGCGTCGGAGTTGACCTAGCTGATGTGGCCGTTGACCGGTCCCACCTGTCAGTGAGCTAAGCAGCCCTGTGACGCTGACGTGTGGACCCCACACGTCAGGTTTGACCCTGACCGACCTCTGTTGACTTGCTGACGTCATGCCAACGTCATGCTGACGCAGTAATGTTTTCTGGATTTAATTTAATTCTGAAATTCCAGAAAATGCCTAAAACTTCAATAAATCATAGAGAAATTAACCGTAACTCCAAATTAAATAATTTATATATGAAAAATTATCAGAAAAATTCAAGGAATCCATCTGTACCATTTTCATGCATGATAGAACAACTTATAGTTGCTGTTTAGCACAAATCAATTAAATGGCATTTGAATAATCACATATGGAGTTTGAATTTGAATATTATATTCAAACCAACTTCATTTAATCTGTTGCTAGTTGCATTAGCTCAAAGCACATTCATATTGCCATGTCATGAGCATGCATCATATTGTGCATTGCATTGATTGTATTTCTTCCTTGTTGCCGGTATCTGTTCCCTCCCGGTAGACGATGTTCCGACGTTGTGATCGTTGACACTGATGAAGACTCAATGTTATCTTCAGAAGTGCCAGGCAAGCAAAACCCCCTTGTTCATTCCGATACAATCCTACTCTCTCGCTCCTGCTCTCTTTTACTGCATTAGGACAACACCGATTCATCTGTTACCTGCTGCGGTAGCTGAACCCCTTTATCCTTTGCATGACCTGTCATTGCCACAGTAAATAGATGAAACCCACTAGAATGAGTAGGAGTTGTTTGAGCCCTGTTGTGCCTACTCATTCATGCTTGTTTGTCATGCCTGCTACTGCTTAGAGTCGAGTCGGGTCTGATTCATCGGGGATGAATCAGAGGTGTGTGAACATGTCCTACTATGTGTGAGCTAAGTGTGTGAATACGATTTGGTAAAGGTAGCGGTGAGAGGCCATGTAGGAGTACATGGTGGGTTGTCTCATTGCAGCCGTCCTCAGGAACTGAGTTCTGTGTTTGTGATCCATGATTCAGCTACTACCACGCATTGGGCCCGAAACCAATGGACCCTCTCGGCTTCTTGATCACCCTTGTCCTCTGTCCAGGAGTTGCAAGTAGTTTCTGGTGTTTGTAGTATGTTGGAGGCCGTGCGCAGCGCTGACCGTAGGGGTGGGCTGTGATGCGGTAGGCACGTGGCCGGGTAAACCGGGCGCCCGTTTGGTGTCACGGAACCCTGTTCACATCGTTTGGGGCTGTGAGCGAAACTCCGGCCGGATCTCCTCATGGATGGAACCCGAATAGGCGATAAACCTGGACTAGAGACTCGAGTGTTTAGGCAGGCCGTGGCCGACACCCACGTTGGGCTTCCGCTTGAAGGTTGCCGAGTACATGTCGTGTAAACGGCGGTAAGTGGTGAGAGCGTGTGTGAAGAAGTACACCCCTGCAGGGTTAATATGATCTATTCGAATAGCCGTGTCCGCGGAAAAGGACTTCTGGGTTGCTTATATCAGTTCATAGACAAGTGAAAGTGGATACCTTAAAATACGCAAGATAAGCGTGAGTGCTATGGATGGCGTTCTCGCAGGGAGACGGGAGCGGATCCATAGTGGTGTATTGATATGGTGAATATGTGGACTCGTGTGCGCCACCTCAAAAGAGTTACTTGCAGTCGTAGTTCAGGATAGCCACCGAGTCAAAGCTGGCTTGCTGCAGTTAAACCCCACCATCCCCTTTGTTGATAATGATGCATATGTAGATAGTTCTGATGTAAGTCTTGCTGGGTACATTTGTACTCACGTTTGCCTATTTTATGTTTTGCAGAGAGACTTCAGTCTCACTAGTAGTTCCGCGTGGACTTCGACGTTTAGCTTGATACCTCAGCTACGATCTTGTGCCCTCGGCAGGATCTGATAGATAGTCAGGCTTCTCAGCCTTTTTCATTTATAGATGTCTGTACTCAGACATGATAGCTTCCGCTTGTGCTTTGATTGGTATGCTCTAATTGTTGGGTCATGAGACCCATGTTTGTAATATCTCGCTCCTCGGAGCCTAATGAGTAAAATACTTGAGTCATAGAGTCATGTTGTGATGCCATGTTGTAATTGCACATATCGAGCATATTGTGTGTATGTTATTGAAATGCTTGGTATGTGTGGGATCTGACCATCTAGTTGTTTATCTTTAGTAGCCTCTCTTACCGGGAAATGTCTCCTAGTGTTTCCACCGAGCCATGGTAGCTTGCTACTGCTCCGGAACACTTAGGCTGGCCGGCATGTGTCCTTCTTCGTTCCTGTGTCTGTCCCTTCGGGGAAATGTCACGCGATGAATACCGGAGTCCTGTTAGCCTGCTACAGCCCGGTTCACCGGACTCCTGCTAGCCCAGTGCTACAGCCTGGATTCACTCGCTGATGACCGACACGTTCGATGCTGGGTCATGGATGCCTGCCCCTGTAAGTCTGTGCCACTTTGGGTTTATGACTAGTCATGTCAGCCCGGACTCTTTTATCATATGGATGCTAGCGACATCATCATATACGTGAGCCAAAAGGCGCAAACGGTCCCGGGCAAAGGTAAGGCGACACCCGTGGGAATACCGTGCGTGAGGCCGCAAAGTGATATGAGGTGTTACATGCTAGATCGATGTGGCATTGAGTCGGGGTCGTGACAAATAGTTACATTCCTATTTATTCACTACGTAAAATTTGGCATAAGAAAATAAAATATAGGTCACAACATAAGAAAATTTACAGTTTATGTGTATTTTACACATTGTTTTTACATTTGTAATTTTACATAACGTAAAATATTTTTTACGGTCATTATATATTTTCTTACGGTCTCTTTTTACGTCGGAAATAAGATAAAACTTACGGAATGTAAAATTACGGTGCATTGATGGTAAAATAGAGGAGGGTGAAGAATAACTATTCCTCACCCAGGGTGACGAATAGT
>NW_021260757.1:10781-12398 GCF_002162155.2 Triticum dicoccoides
TGTTTTTCTTGCTATCATTGTCATGACAATGACTGGCTAGGATGTGCTGATGTATTTTTTCATCCATGTTAACCACTAACCCACAGCTTAGCTAGACAGAGCTTCTTCTTTTTTTGCTATACAAACGCTTATGTACCTTACATATTCTTTTATTAGCATACAATTAATCAGTGTTGCACACTGATGGCAGGAATTCTACTATACAGGATTATAACAAGGGGAAAGGATAAGGAAGAAGGGGACTCTATGAATAAAGAACAAGAAGGTGTCCCTGAAAAATAAGCAGCTGGAGAACAACAAGCTTATTGTTGGCTTTCTACAGAAAATGTCGTAACACCTGAGAAAATTGCTGGTGAGAACATCACACATGTTCTTATAGTTTTTAAATGAAAAACTTCTTTGTTTATCTCTTTTTTACTAGAATAGTAGATAATGGGGCATACATATTTGAGAAGGCTTAGTGCAATTAATCCCTTTATCTTGCAGTACTTTACACATGGGCACATGGGTTCCATTATCAGAATAGGAGAGCCTAGCAGTACAAAATCAAGGCTCTGTACTATATCGTTGGCCAAAGGTTATACATATGTACCTATACTGATTTATTTATATTTGTAGCATTTGAGATGGTTGGCTTGTCAATGCTACAAATCGGTATTTCTACTTCTAGAGAAATGTATGTTCGTTTTCCGAATAACTGCTATTGACCTTACATGATTCTTTGAAGTCATACTAATTTGGATTTGTTATGACATACACTTGAACATTTATAGTAGAGATATCTGACTTTGTCTGTTGGAAATTGATATCAACCTACATGGATAGTGCTATTGTTCCTTTGCATAAGCCAAATTAGTCCTGACTATTATAGACTGCCATTTCTTATAGCACTAGGAAAAATGAATGTGGTTATTCACTGTTTCAGATGAGTTTGTCAATAATTTGGCAATGTGGTGTCGAAGTCTTCGCCCATGAGGTTACACCTTCAAGGGTGACATTGAAGAAGCATTCAGATGCACAGATATAAGAGAAGATCAACTTGCACGCACAAGTTGTGTTGCAGACGATGGGGCCATGCGGTTGAATGTGTCTGGTCAAGTTGAGCAAGAAGCATGATATCATTAACGAGATGTTCATAAAATTTCTTCAAAGTTTATTTGATGGTGTGGCATATTTTTTCTGGTTAAGTTTTCTGTATATTTCTATATTTATTTGTACAAACTGGAAGCTATAGATGAACTTCATATACTCTGCCAACTTCGTTCAATAAGATCAAAGTATGCAATATGTTTTTGAATAGTATATGTTCTATATGGTTCTGAATAGTATATGTATGTTCAACAATATTCAAATTCTTTCTTTTCAGAGGGAAATAATCTTTTCGATGGTAAATATATTCCAAAGCAATATAACTATCATTGGATTCACTAATTCATGCATTATTGATAGTGGTAGAGGCAGAGAAAATGTTGTCAAATTAGAAGAGTGTAGGTTGTTATATGGTGGTGGGTACGATTGTAGTGTGCAGCCTTGAGGTTTTACATGCCATCAGTACAGGATGCTAGCACTGCCTAAATTTGTTGCTCCGTGGCAACGCACGGGCATTCAGCTAGTATA
>NW_021260758.1:0-1666 GCF_002162155.2 Triticum dicoccoides
TGTGACGCCCCCGATTCAATCGTACACTAATCATGCATGCAAATGTGTACGATCAAGATCAGGGACTCACGGGAAGATATCACAACACAACTCTACAAATAAAATAAGTCATACAAGCATCATAATACAAGCCAGGGGCCTCGAGGGCTCGAATACAAGTGCTCGATCATAGACGAGTCAGCGGAAGCAACAATATCTGAGTACAGACATAAGTTAAACAAGTTTGCCTTAAGAAGGCTAGCACAAACTGGGATACAGATCGAAAGAGGCGCAGGCCTCCTGCCTGGGATCCTCCTAACTACTCCAGGTCGTCGTCAGCGGGCAGCACGTAGTAGTAGGCACCTCCGGTGTAGTAGGGGTCGTCGTCGACGGTGGCGTCTGGCTCCTGGACTCCAGCATGTGGTTGCGACAACCAGGAAGAAAGGAAAGGGGAAAAGGGGGGAGAAAGCAACCGTGAGTACTCATCCAAAGTACTCGCAAGCAAGGAACTACACTACATATGCATGGGTATATGTGTAAGGAGGTCATATCAGTGGACTGAACTGCAGAATGCCAGAATAAGAGGGGGATAGCTAATCCTGTCGAAGACTACGCTTCTGGCAGCCTCCGTCTTGCAACAGGCAGAAGAGGGTAGGTCGAAGTCCTCCAAGTAGCATCTCATAGCATAATCCTACCCGGCGATCCCCTCCTCATATCCCTGAGGTAGAGCGACCACCGGTTGTATCTGGCACTTGGAAGGGTGTGTTTTATTAAGTATCCGGTTCTAGTTGTCATAAGGTCGAGGTACAACTCCAAGTCGTCCTGTT
Organism: Triticum dicoccoides; assembly: GCF_002162155.2. Classification (NCBI taxonomy): domain Eukaryota; kingdom Viridiplantae; phylum Streptophyta; class Magnoliopsida; order Poales; family Poaceae; genus Triticum; species Triticum dicoccoides. Next base: position 807 of record NW_021260758.1, read on the forward strand.
ACCGAAGATCATGGCTATTCGAATAGATTAACTTCCCTGCAGGGGTGCACCACATAACCCAACACGCTTGATCCCATTTGGCCGGACACACTTTCCTGGGTCATGCCCGGCCGCGGAAGATCAACACGTCGCAGCCCCACCTAGGCAAAACAGAGAGGCCAGCACGCCGGTCTAAACCTAAGCGCCCAGGGGTCTGGGCCCATCGCCCATAGCACACCTGCACGTTGCGAGGGCGGCCGGAAGCAGAACTAGCCCCCTTAATACAAGAGCAGGCTTACGTTCCAATCCGGCGCGCGCCGCTCCGTCGCTGACGTCTGAAGTGCTTCGGCTGATACCACGACGTCGGGATACCCATAACTACTCCCACGTAGATGGTTAGTGCGTATAGGCTCGTAGCCGACTCAGATCAAATACCAAGATCTCGTTAAGCGTGTTAAGTATCTGCGAACGCCGAACAGGGCCAGGCCCACCTGTCTCCTAGGTGGTCTCAACCTGCCCTGTCGCTCCGCCACAAAGATCCACACAGAGGGCCGTCGGGACAAAGGTCCTTTCAGCCCCCAATCCGTGAATCACTCGCGGGTACTCTTCGAGCTGACCCGACTTTAGTCACCATCTGTATAGAATGTATGTATGTATAGTATATACCCGTGATCACCTCCCGAGTGATCACGGCCCAATAGTATAGCAAGGCAGACTGACAAGAATGTAGGGCCAATGATGATAAACTAGCATCCTATACTAAGCATTTAGGATTGCAGGTAAGGTATCAACAGGTGTAGCAACAATGTCAGGCTATGCATCAGAATAGGATCAACGGAAAGCAGTAACATGCTACACTACTCTAATGCAAGCAGTATAGA
>NW_021260759.1:0-1361 GCF_002162155.2 Triticum dicoccoides
ACTGAAAAGCCTCATTTTCAGTAAGATGGAACAAGATAGCAACTTGTTGGAAGTAACACATTTTGATGTGTGCAGTCGAATGAGTGCTGAGGCATGCAGTGAATATCATTATGTTCTTACTTCACAGATGATTCGAGTAAATGTTGAGTATATTTACTTGATGAAACACAAGTCTGAATTATTGAATGGTTCAAGTAATTTCAGAGTGAAGTAGCAGATCATTGTGACAAGAGGATAAAATGTCTATGATATGATCATAGAGATGAATATCTGAGTTACGAGTTTTGGCACACAATTAAGACATTGTGGAAATTGTTTCGCAATTAATACCGCCTGGAACACCATAATGTGATGGTGTGTCCGAACATCATAGTTGCACCCTATTGGATATGGTGCGTACCATGATGTCTCTTATCGAATTACCACTATTGTTCATGGGTTAGGCACTAGAGACAACCACATTCACTTTAAATAGGGCACCACGTAATTCCGATGAGATGACACCGTATGAATTATGGTTTAGAGAAACCTAAGTTGTCGTTTCTTAAAAGTTTGGGGCTCCGACGCTTATATGAAAAAGTTTCAGGTTGATAAGCTCGAACCCAAAGCGGATAAAATGCATCTTCATAGGAAACCCAAAACAGTTGGGTATACCTCCTAATTCAGATCCGAAAGCAATATGGATTGTTTCTAGAATCGGGTCCTTTCTCGAGGAAAAGTTTCTCTCAAAAGAATTGAGTGGGAGGATGGTGGAGACTTGATGAGGTTATTTAACCGTCTCTTCAACTAGTGTGTGACAGGGCACGGGGAGTTGTTCCTGTGGCACCTACACCAATTGAAGTGGAAGCTTATGATATTGATCATGAAACTTCGGATCAAGTCACTTCCAAACCTCGTAGGATGACAAGGATGCGTACTACTTCAGAGTGGTACGTAATCCTGTCTTGAAGGTCATGTTGCTAGACAACAATGAACCTACGAGCTATGGAGAAGCGATGGTGGGCCCGGATTCCGATAAATGGCTTGAGGCCATAAAATCCGAGAGAGGATCCATGTATGAAAACAAAGTGTAGACTTTGGCAGAACGGCTCGATGGTTGTAAGGCTAATGAGTACAGATGGATTTCAAAAGGAAGACGGACAATGATGGTAAATGTCACCATTAAGAAAGCTCGACTTGTCGTTAAGATGTTTTCCGACAAGTTCAAGGAGTTGACTACGATGAGATTTTCTCACTCGTAGCGATGCTAAGAGTCTGTTGGAATTATATTAGCGATTACTGCATTATTTATGAAATCTTGCAGATAGGATGTCAAAACATTGTTTCCTCGACGATTTTAATGAGGAAAGGTTGTATGTGAT
>NW_021260760.1:0-718 GCF_002162155.2 Triticum dicoccoides
CGTTCGTGAGGGAGGGGCACACCCTGGAGACGCGTGCCGGGCGTTTGCAACCGCAACAACACTTCCAGACTTGTGAGAGGCCGCCTACGCAAGATTTGGCGGCATGCTAGGCCCCGGAGGCCGCCGGCCACAGTCGTAGACGCACGAAGAGCAATCCGCGTAGAGGGAATTGTTCGGATACTTCTCCATCGCGAACAATTATGAAAAAATTACCATCGGTCCTATAGCACATGTGCCCACGTCATTTAAAAACTCATGATTTTATCGCCCTCCGAGTATTTAATAATATTCACGCCGCATCGTTACCGCAGAACGTCTACTACCGTGTCATCGCCGTCCGTGAGGGGGCCACGCCCCGGAGACACGTGCCGCCTCTTCGGACATTCCACCACACCACCCCGCATGTATGAGGGCCCGGTGCGACGCTCCGGTGGCATTGCTACCCTCCCAGGGCCCCCGTCCCGCCTACCCTTGTAGCGTTTGACTTCGGGATCTAGCCCTTTGACTTTGCACGGACGGGCTTTGACCAGTGGACCTCCCCACCCGATTGTGTTAGGTCAGCCCATAGGAACACTTTGGAGCAACATCCGGGCCAGACCCACAGCAAGATCCCCTCCGTGTAGACCCGACGCGTCTGTTTCCCCCCTCCAGGTGCCGGCGGCGGCGCCGTCCATGAGGGGGGGCACACCCCGGAGACGTGTGCCGCCTCTTCAGACAT
>NW_021260761.1:0-1755 GCF_002162155.2 Triticum dicoccoides
GTGTGGGATAGTGGGAATTAACTAAAAGTACATAGTGGATGGTGGCTTGAGGTCGCGACGCGCTGGTAAAAAACCATCGGGGGGAAATATGCCAGCAAGGATGCTATGTGAGCCTGGAGAAGAAACAAATAATGAAGAGATGAAATTATGTGGTTGACGCTGCCACATCTTCATACACAGACGCCGCTAGGGAGAAGTCGCCTTGTGAAGTACATCGGGGCGAGGATGTGAAGGAAAACTGTTTTTATTCGAAGCCTTGAAGGCAAATTTTGTGAAGATATATTGATTCAGGGAAGATGAAGAGGAACCATCGGGATAGGCTTCTGAATATGGGTGATGTCACTACTCCGGCAGGCCGCTCAAATGCCTCCTCAATTAATCTTATGGAACATGTGGGATAGTGGGAATTAACTGAAAGTACATAGTGGATGGTGGCTTGAGGTCACGACGCGCTGGTAAAAAACCATCGGGGGGAAATATGCCAGCAAGGATGCTATGTGAGCCTGGAGAAGAAATAAATAATGAAGAGATGAAATTATGTGGTTGACGCTCCCACATCTTCATACACAGACGCTGCTAGGGAGAAGTCGCCTCGTGAAGTACATCGGGGCGAGGATGTGAAGGAAAACTGTTTTTATTCGAAGCCTTGAAGGCAAATTTTGTGAAGATATATTGATTTAGGGAAGATGAAGAGGAACCATCGGGATAGGCTTCTGAATATGGGCGACGTCACTACTCCGGCAGGCCGCTCAAATGCCTCCTCAATTAATCTTATGGAACGTGTGGGATAGTGGGAATTAACTGAAAGTACATAGTGGATGGTGGCTTGAGGTCGCGACGCGCTGGTAAAAAACCATCGGGGGGAAATATGCCAGCAAGGAAGCTATGTGAGCCTGGAGAAGAAACAAATAATGAAGAGATGAAATTATGTGGTTGACGCTGCCACATCTCCATACACAGATGCCGCTAGGGAGAAGTTGCCTCGTGAAGTACATCGGGGCGAGGATGTGAAGGAAAACTGTTTTTATTCGAAGCCTTGAAGGCAAATTTTGTGAAGATATATTGATTCAGGGAAGATGAAGAGGAACCATCGGGATAGGCTTCTGAATATGGGCAACGTCACTACTCCGGCAGGCCGCTCAAATGCCTCCTAAATTAATCTTATGGAACGTGTGGGATAGTAGGAATTAACTGAAAGTACATAGTGGATGGTGGCTTGAGGTTGCGACGCGCTGGTAAAAAACCATCGGGGGGAAATATGCCAGCAAGGATGCTATGTGAGCCTGGAGAAGAAACAAATAATGAAGAGATGAACTGACGTGGTTGACGCTGCCACATCTTCATACACAGACGCCGCTAGGGAGAAGTCGCCTCATGAAGTACATCGGGGCGAGGATGTGAAGGAAAACTGTTTTTATTCGAAGCCTTGAAGGCAAATTTTGTGAAGATATATTGATTCAGGGAAGATGAAGAGGAACCATCGGGATAGGCTTCTGAATATGGGCGACGTCACTACTCCGGCAGGCCGCTCAAATGCCTCCTCAATTAATCTTATGGAACATGTGGGATAGTGGGAATTAACTGAAAGTACATAGTGGATGGTGGCTTGAGGTCGCGACGCGCTGGTAAAAAACCATCGGGGGGAAATATGCCAGCAAGGATGCTATGTGAGCCTGGAGAAGAAATAAATAATGAAGAGATGAACTAACGTGGTTGACGCTGCCACATCTTCATACACAGACGCTGCTAGGGAGA
>NW_021260762.1:0-1609 GCF_002162155.2 Triticum dicoccoides
AAATAAAAATTTCTCCAAAAGGGTCCAAGAAAATGCTCATGTTGCTCTCTGAAAATATTGGACAGAGATAAAAATCAAACCAATATTTTTAAGAGCTCATAGGTATTTATTTTGGGCATTTGGAATTAATGCATAACTATTTGCATTGGAAATATATTAATTATATATTTTAATATATGTCCAAATATTATGCCAATTATAAAGGAGCTCTGGAATAATATATCTAGCTCCTGCAAAAATTGGCATAAGTTAAATAAATGATTTAATATATTATTTAAATCAAAACAAATGTCAGAAATTAGAAAACAGAAAAATAAATAAAGGGAGAAGCTTACCTGGGCTCCTCCCTGTGCAGCCCAGCCAGCTGGCCGGCCCAGCCAGCAGGCGGCCCAGCCCGCCTCCCTCCTCTGTCGTCTTCGTCCTCGACAGAGGGAGGGGAGTGTGGCCGGCGCGCGCGCGCGCCACCGCGCCACGCCACCTGCTCGGCTGCCTGCCTGCCCTCCCCTCCTCGCTCGATGCCCCGGACGACGCCACGCCTCCCCCCTGCTCTCTCTCACTCTCCCTCAGTTCCTCCCTCCTCTCCCTCGCTCTCTCTCACACGGCCGAACACCACCCTCGCCGCCGTTCGCCACAGCAGCCGTCTCCGGCCACCCCTCGTTTCCCCGACTAGCTCAGGAGCTCCGCCTCGACCCCCTCTTCCTCCCCACCGCTCCATGGGTCTCCGGAAGCCCTGCATCGCCGACTACGTCGCCGTTCCCCTCCTCGGCCACCGGAGGTCATCGCCGTCGATTCGCTGCACTCCGGCCGTCCCCGAGCCCGCTAACCATCCCTGCAGCTCCGCGGTGAGCCACCGATTCGATTCCCCCTTGCCCCGTCGTCCCTAGCCTGCTGTAGCTGCCGCCCCCTTTGAGCTCCGAAGCTCGGCGCCGCCGGCGATGTCGCCGTCGTGGCCACGGTCACCGTAGCGCCCAACCGAGCACACTATCGTGCTCCACACCTCACTAGGAGCACGCAGCACGCACCAACGCCTCCCCAAACGCCCTGCAACGCCGATTCCGACCGCACCCGAACTCCGGCCGCCGCTCACGAGCTCGCCGTCGACGGTACAGACCACCCCAGGCACGGCCACCACCACCGTTCGACGCGCGGGAGCAAGGGCTCTCCAACGAGCCCAAGCACGGCCTCGCCCGTGCCCTGTAGCGCGATCCCGCATCGCGCCGCCGTCTCGGGCCTCGCCGGCGTCATGTCGCCGGTGGGTTTGACCCACCTTGACCACGGCAGGAACCCCCCCTGAGTCCCTGACAGATGGGCCCAGCCCTGTAGCTAATTAGGATTAGCGCTAACCACTGTTAGTTAACCCCCTGACACTGACCAGTGGGCCCCAGCGCCACTAATCCCTAATTAGGATTAATTTAAACCTGTTAAACCCCCCTGTCACTGACGTGTGGCCCCCACACGTCAGGTTTGACCCCAGCCAGCCGCAGTTGACCACTGACGTCATGCTGACGTCATGCTGGCGCAATAATTATATTTCTGGATTTAAATTAAATCAGGAAATTCCAGAATATTATTTAAACTTCAAAAATTCATAACTTTTATTCTGTAACTC
>NW_021260763.1:0-1365 GCF_002162155.2 Triticum dicoccoides
GAGGTAAAGATTTATATATAGGAAGTCCTGTTTCGGCCATCGGGACAAATTTCGGGGTCATCGGTATTGTACCGGGACCACCGGAAGGGTCCCGGGGGCCCACCGGGTGGGGCCACCTGCCCCGGGGGGCCACATGGGCTGTAGGGGGTGCGCCTTGGCCTACATGGGCCAAGGGCACCAGCCCCTAGAGGCCCATGCGCCAAGATAAAGGAAAAAGGGGAGAGTCCTAAAGGGGGAAGGCACCTCCGAGGTGCCTTGGGGAGGATGGACTCCTCCCCATCCTTAGCCGCACCCCTTCCTTGGAGGAGGGGGCAAGGCTGCGCCCTCCCCCTCTCCCTTGGCCCTATATATAGTGGGGAAAAGGAGGAGCAATCATACCTAAGGCCTTTGGTTGCCTCCCTCTCCCTCCCGTGACACATCTCCTCTCCCGTAGGTGCTCGGTGAAGCCCTGCAGGATTGCCACGCTCCTCCATCACCACCGCGCCGTTGTGCTGCTGCTGGATGGAGTCTTCCTCAACCTCTCCCTCTCTCCTTGCTGGATCAAGGCGTGGGAGACGTCACCGGGCTGTACGTGTGTTGAACGCGGAGGTGCCGTCCGTTCGGCACTAGGATCATCGGTGATCTGAATCACGACGAGTACGACTCCATCAACCCCGTTCACTTGAACGCTTCCGCTTAGCGATCTACAAGGGTATGTAGATGCACTCTCCTTTCTACTCGTTGCTGGTCTCTCCATAGATAGATCTTGGTGATACGCGTAGGAAAATTTTTGAATTTCTGCTACGTTCCCCAACAGTGGTATCAGAGCTAGGTCTATTGCGTAGATTCTTTGCACGAGTAGAACACAAAGTAGTTGTGGGTGTTGATGTTGTTCAATATGCTTAACGTTACTAGTCTAATCTTGTTTCGACGGTATTGTGGGATGAAGCGGCCCGGACCGACCTTACACGTACTCTTACGTGAGACAGGTTCCACCGATTGACATGCACTTGGTGCATAAGGTGGCTAGCGGGTGCCAGTCTCTCCCACTTTAGTCGGAACGGATTCGATGAAAAGGGTCCTTATGAAGGGTAAATAGCAATTGGCATATCACGTTGTGGTCTTGCGTAGGTAAGAAACGTTCTTGCTAGAAACCCATAGCAGCCACGTAAAACATGCAAACAACAATTAGAGGACGTCTAACTTGTTTTTGCAGGGTATGCTATGTGATGTGATATGGCCAAAAGGATGTGATGAATGATATATGTGATGTATGAGATTGATCATGTTCTTGTAATAGGATTCACGACTTGCATGTCGATGAGTATGACAACCGGCAGGAGCCATAGGAGTTGTCTTTATTTTTTGTATGACCTGCGTGTCATT
>NW_021260764.1:0-2244 GCF_002162155.2 Triticum dicoccoides
CTTATGAACTGTGGTTTGGCAAGAAACCAAAGTTGTCGTTTCTAAAAGTTTTGGGCTGCGATGCTTATGTGAAAAAGCTTCAACCTAATAAGCTCGAACCCAAATCGGACAAATGTGTCTTCATAGGATATCCAAAGGAAACTATTGGATACACCTTCTATCACAGATCCGAAGGCAAGACTTTTGTTGCTAAATTCGGAAACTTTCTGGAGAAGGAGATTCTCTCGAAAGAAGTGAGTGGGAGGAAAGTAGAACTTGACAAGGTAATTGTACCTACTCCCTTATTGGAAAGTAGTACATCACAGAAAACTGTTTCTGCGACACCTACACCAGTTAGCGAGGAAGCTAATGATGATGATCATGAAACTTCAGAACAAGATACTATTGAACCTCGTAGATCAACCAGAGTAAGATCCGCGCCAGAGTGGTACGGTAATCCTGTTCTGGAAGTCATGCTACTAGATCAGGATGAACCTACGAACTATGAAGAAGCGATGGTGAGCCCAGATTCCGCAAAGTGGCTTGAAGCCATGAAATCTGAGATGGGATCCATGTATGAGAACAAAGTGTGGACTTTGGTTGACTTGCCCGATGATCGGCAAGCAATTGAGAATAAATGGATCTTCAAAAAGAAGACCGACGCTGACGGTAATATTACTGTCTACAAAGCTCGACTTGTCGCAAAAGGTTTTCGGCAAGTTCAAGGGATTGACTACGATGAGACCTTCTCACCCGTAGCGATGCTTAAGTCTGTCCGAATCATGTTAGCAATTGCCGCATTTTATGATTATGAAATTTGGTAGATGGATGTCAAAACTGCACTCCTGAATGGATTTCTGGAAGAAGAGTTGTATATGATGCAACCAGAAGGTTTTGTCGATCCAAAGGGAGCTAACAAAGTGTGCAAGCTCCAACGATCCATTTATGGACTGGTGCAAGCCTCTCGGAGTTGGAATAAACGTTTTGATAGTGTGATCAAAGCATTTGGTTTTATACAGACTTTTGGAGAAGCCTGTATTTACAAGAAAGTGAGTGGGAGCTCTGTAGCATTTCTGATATTATATGTGGATGACATATTACTAATTGGAAATGATGTAGAATTTCTGGATAGCATAAAGGGATACTTGAATAAAAGTTTTTCAATGAAAGACCTCGGTGAAGATGCTTACATATTAGGCATTAAGATCTATAGAGATAGATCAAGACGCTTAATTGGACTTTCACAAACCACATACCTTGACAAAGTTTTGAAGAAGTTCAAAATGGATCAAGCAAAGAAAGGGTTCTTGCCTGTGTTACAAGGTGTGAAGTTGAGTAAGACTCAATGCCCGACCACTGCAGAAGATAGAGAGAATATGAAAGATGTTCCCTATGCATCAGCCATAGGATCTATCATGTATGCAATGCTGTGTACCAGACCTGATGTGTGCCTTGCTATAAGTCTAGCAGGGAGGTACCAAAGTAATCTAGGAGTGGATCACTGGATAGCGGTCAAGAACATCCTGAAATACCTGAAAAGGACTAAGGATATGCTTCTCGTATATGGAGGTGACAAAGAGCTCATCGTAAAAGGTTATGTTGATGCAAGCTTTGACACTGATCCGGACGATTCTAAATCGCAAACCGGATACGTGTTTACATTAAACGGTGGAGCTGTCAGTTGGTGCAGTTCTAAACAAAGCGTTGTAGCGGGATCTACATGTGAAGCGGAGTACATAGCTGCTTCAGAAGCAGCAAATGAAGGAGTCTGGATGAAGGAGTTCATATCCGATCTAGGTGTCATACCTAGTGCATCGGGTCCAATGAAAATCTTTTGTGACAATACTGGTGCAATTGCCTTGGCAAAGGAATCCAGATTTCACAAGACAACCAAGCACATCAAGAGACGCTTCAATTCCATCCGGGATCTAGTCCAGGTGGGAGACATAGAGATTTGCAAGATACATACGGATCTGAATATTGCAGACCCGTTGACTAAGCCTCTTCCACGAGCAAAACATGATCAGCACCAAGGCTCCATGGGTGTTAGAATCATTACTGTGTAATCTAGATTATTGACTCTAGTGCAAGTGGGAGACTGAAGGAAATATGCCCTAGAGGCAATAATAAAGTTATTATTTATTTCCTTATAATCATGATAAATGTTTATTATTCATGCTAGAATTGTATTAACTGGAAACATAATACACGTGTGAATACATAGACAAACAAAGTGTCACTAGTATGCCTCTACTTGACTAGCTC
>NW_021260765.1:0-1022 GCF_002162155.2 Triticum dicoccoides
GGCAGGGGGCGTGGTGGAGTGGGAGGTGCGGCGGCAGGGGAGGGGTGGGGGGTGCAGCGGCGGCGGCAGCTCGGGGTGGGGGGTGCGGCGGCGGCGCAGGTCGGGGTTGGGGGGTGCGGCGGCGGCGCAGGTCGGGGTGTGGGGGAGAGAGTGAGTGGATGGGGGAGAGAGTGAGTGGATAAGGTGAACTATGCCGACGGATAAGCCGTCGGCATAGGTTGGGGCGCCACGTGGCACCTATGCCGACGGCTTAGCCGTAGGCATACATTTTTTTCTTTTTTATTATCCACGTCACCGATCCATGTAGAAGCTTTCGTGCCGTCGGCATATTTTTATTTTTACTTTTCTTATTTTGTATAATTTTTTTTTAATGTTTTCTTATTTTATATAAATATTTTAATGTTTTCTTATACATATTTTTTACATGCATGAACATTATTTAAAATGTACCATACATTTTCTTTAATGGTTTGAAACATTATTTTTAATGACATGATCTTTTTTTATATTGTACAACAATTTTCTAAAATATCACGTATATTTTTTTCTATGGTCTCGCGAAAGGTGATACATAGGAGAGCAACTGACTGAGGAGTACCGTTACCGAGTGCCTGATCCGGTAACTATGCGAGTGCCTGATCCGTCTACTACCGTGTCATCGCCGTCCGTGAGGGGGGCCACGCCCCGGAGACGCGTGCCGCCTCTTCGGACATGCCACCACACCACCCCGCATGTATGAGGGCCCGGTGCGACGCTTCGGTGGCATTGCTACCCTCCTAGGGCCCCCCTCCCGCCTAACCCTATAGCGTTTGACCACGGATCTAGCCCTTTGACTTTGCACGGACGGGCTTTGACCAGTGGACCTCCCCACCCAGTTGTGTTAGGTCAGCCGATAGGAACACTTTGGAGCAACATCCGGGCCAGACCCACAGCAAGATCCCCTCCGTGTAGACCTGACGCGTCCGTTTCCCCCCTCCAGGTGCCGGCGGTGGCGCCGTCCGTGAGGGGGGGGGCACACCCCG
>NW_021260765.1:1032-2014 GCF_002162155.2 Triticum dicoccoides
TGAGGGCCCGGTGCGACGCTCCAGTGGCATTGCTACCCCTAGGGCCCCCGTCCCGCCTAGCCTTGTAGCGTATGACCACGGGATCTAGCCCTTTGACTTTGCACGGACAGGCTTTGACCAGTGGACCTCCCCACCCGGTTGTGTTAGGTTAGCCCATAGGAACACTTTGGAGCAACATCCAGGCCAGACCCACACCAAGATCCCCTCCGTGTAGACCCGACGCATCCGTTTTCCCCCTCCAGGTGCCGGCGGCGACGCCGTCCGTGAGGGGGGGCACACCCCGGACACGCGTGTCGGGCATTTGCAACCACCACAACACTTCCAAACTTGTGAGAGGCCGCCTACGCAAGATTTGGCGGCATCCTAGCCCCCGGAGGCAGCCGGCCACAGCCGTAGACGCGCGAAGGGCAATCCACGTAGAGGGAATTTTTCGGATAATTCTCCATCACAAAAAATTATGAAAAAAATATTATCGTTCCTATAGCACATGTGCCCACGTCGTGCAAAAAAACTCATGATTTTATCGCGCTCCGAGTATTTAATAATATTCACACCGCATCGTTACCGCAGAATGGCTACTACCGTGTCATCGCCGTCCGTTAGGGGGGGGGGCATGCAACGGAGACGTGTGCCGCCTCTTCGGACATGCCACCACACCACCCCGCATGTATGAGGGCCCGGTGCGACGCTCCGGTTGCATTGCTACCCCCCAGGGCCCCTTCCCGCCTAACCCTGTAGCGTTTGACCACGGGATCTAGCCCTTTGACTTTGCACGGACGGGCTTTGACCAGAGGACCTCCCCACCCGGTTGTGTTAGGTCAGCCCATAGGAACACTTTGGAGCAACATCTGGGCCAGACCCACAGCAAGATTCCCTCCGTGTAGACCCGACGCGTCCGTTTCCCCCCTCTAGGTGCCGGCGGCGGCGCCGTCCGTGAGGGGGGGCACACCCCGGAGACGTGTGCCACCTCTTCGGACATGCC
>NW_021260766.1:0-1549 GCF_002162155.2 Triticum dicoccoides
TTCTGATCCCTTGATTTGGAAATCATAATTCCTTTGCATTTGACAATTGAGTTAGTCAGTTGTTTCTATAATCTGCTTCCTCTAGTTGAGTACCGATGCTCACGTCAGATCCCTTGTGGACCACCAGATCCTTTGTTGGATTTTATCTGACAACGCCCTTCATATTCAATAAACTTGTGAGCCTTTTCTCGGATACATAATGCCTTTGGTAAATTGTATCGTCTGCTTTCTCAACCATGCTCTGCCTTCGAGCTTGAGTTAATTACTTCTAAAAGATTCTGGTATAGGATTCTAAGATGCCCCGATGGGTTGAACCTATGCCTTCCTTAATATGTGTGAACTCGAAAGTTTTCACGAGTCGTACTCTTCTGGTATTTTGCCAGATAAAATTTCAAAACTACAACTTTATTGAGTGCGAGAAGTGAATGAAAGGTTGTGCATGGAGAAGTGGGAGTCGACCTTGAACTTTGCGTTCATGCCCATGGACACGATGTACATCTTCTCATCGAAGCTTCTTTTAAAATCAATTATTCCCTTGGTATAAGTTCATCTTATATCTGAGATCTGGCCTTTTTGCAATCGTGGTTCTGACCATGTTCTCCTTTAAATATCATGTCCTGTGCAAGTTTAGGCACTTGTCTTCTATAGAGCAATACCCCAGTTCAACTTCTAGTTTGATCTGTCGTCGAGTATTACCACCTGGTATCTCGAGATTATCATGGAACTGCATAACTTCTTATGAGTTCTTCATCAAGTGCTACCTTCCAACTAATTCCAATTTTTCACGGGCTCTGAGTTATTATACACTCAAAGACACCGATAACTGAACCGAGTCCGCACTACGGTTCAACAACTCTTCAGTAAGCTTCTATAAATACGAGTTTGTACCCGATCACGCCATTCCTAGCCTGTTTGGCTATATCATTGTCGTCATGATTTTAACTGTGCTACCCGGTCCTTCTTCTCGGAGCACAATTTTCGACGATGAACTAACCTTACGTCGATTTTCCTCGTCATACCCTTTCACCTTAAACAACAAGATTGGGTTCGAGTTTGTGTCGTAACTGTGGTTCCAATAACCTCTTGCTTCATCATTCTTTTGACTTGATGTCGTCGCTGGTTGACTACATCTGCATGAAATCTCCCGACAATTGTGTCGTGATCATCATCAACCTTATGAGCTCTTCCAGGAATTCAATTGAATTCATGATGGGTAATACCATCCTTGCCCCTCGATGATTCCTGTTCTCATCGACCACTTTATTGCCTTCCGTTCAACACAACTTGTTCGCGTTTTGTGTAAACCTTGAGGTCACTGCTACCCAGCAGTTGATCTTCCTTACCTCGGAAGTATTACCATCACTTTTTGTCAAGAATGTGGTGAGAATTTCACCACCTCTTAATAATTCTTGATATCTTAATACTTCTTGCCATCTTCGTTCATTCCTTGGTCCCCGTATTGTTTTCAACCGGAATACCGACAATGGAGCTATGACGTGTGAATTCAAAACTTCTAGCAACCCTATTGCTTTGAAGTGAATGGGCGATA
>NW_021260767.1:0-1221 GCF_002162155.2 Triticum dicoccoides
CGTACGAGGGCGAGAGGGGGCGGCGGGCACCGTACGTGGGCGAGAGGGGGCGGCGGGCGACGGCGAGCGGCGTCGAGGGCGAGGGCGACGGCGGGCGGCGTCGAGGGCGAGGGCGACGGCGGCGGTGTTGATTCGGAGAAGACGAGAAGGGGTTCGGGGCCCTCGTATTTATAGCCCCCCCTTTAGTCGCGGTTGGGGAGGCGACCCGCGACTAAAGGGTACCTTTAGTCGCGGTTGGAGAGGCGACCCGCGACTAAAGGGTAACCTTTAGTCGCGGTTGGGGAGGCGACCTGCGACTAAAGGGCTTTTTCGGCGGGTTTTTGTTCCCGCGCGCAACGACCTTTAGTCGCGGTTGGGCAGGCCAACCGCGACTAAAGGTATTCTTAAAATACTTTTTCTTTTTCAAAATGTTAAGAATACAAATAATATATCGAAAAATTCAGAAAAATAAAACTAATTCAATTCAATATGTTAAAAACACAAATAATATATCAAAAAATTGAGAAAAATAAAACTAATTCAATTCAAAATGTTAAAAATATAATATATCAAAAAATTCAGAAAAATAAAACTAATTCAATTCAATATGTTAAAAACACAAATAATATATCAAAAAATTCAGAAAAATAAAACTAATTCAATTCAATATGTTAAAAACACAAATATTATATCAAAAAATTCAGAAAAATAAAACTAATTCAATTCAAAATTCTAAAAATACAAATAATATATCAAAAAATTAAGAAAAATAAAACTAGTTCAATTCAAAATGTTAAAAATACATATAATATATCAAAAAATTCAGAAAAATAAAACTAATTCAATTCAAAATTTTATACGCCTAGGCAGGAGTATGACTAAATCACTCCAAATTTCATGTATCATCAGTGGTATCTCGAATCATTCGAAAATGGACACCAAACACATCACGGGTAATATAATTCACATGATCCATTCAACAAAGTTTGGTACAATAAATTATTACACATCATTTCTTCCCTTGTGTCCCTGCTTGCTTACGATTGTGCCGTATCCATGGAGCATCCTCATCATTTAACTTAATGCTTGGGTCGGTGTTCACTTTGAAGGGCGGAATTTCAGCAAACATATTATAATCTTCTGACATGTCTGTCTTGTCCTCCACTCCCACGATGTTTCTTTTCCCTGAAAGAACAATGTGGCGCTTTGGATCATCGCATGATGTACTGATCGTTTTCTTAT
>NW_021260768.1:0-1441 GCF_002162155.2 Triticum dicoccoides
CCCCCCCCCCACCCTAGGGTTTCCAACCCTAGGCGCAGGAGGGGCCCAAGGGGGGGGGGCGCACCAGCCCACTAGGGGCTGGTTCCCCTCCCACTTCATCCCACGGGGCCCTCCGAGATAGGTGGCCCCATCCGGTGGATCCCCGGGACCCTTCCGGTGGTCCCGGTACAATACCGGTTGACCCCAAAACTTTCCCGATGGCCGAAACAACACTTCCTATATATAATTCTTTACCTCCGGACCCTTCCGGAACTCCTCGTGACATCCGGGATCTCATCCGGGACTCCGAACAACTTTCGGTTTGCTGCATACTCATATTCATACAACCCTAGCGTCACCGAACCTTAAGTTTGTAGACCATACGGGTTCGGGAGACATGTAGACATGACCGAGACGGCTCTCCGGTCAATAACCAACAGCGGGATCTGGATACCCATGTTAGCTCCCACATGCTCCTCGATGATCTGATCGGATGAACCACAATGTCGAGGATTTAAGCAACCCCGTATACAATTCCCTTTGTCAATCGGTACGTTACTTGCCCAAGATTCGATCGTCGGTATCCCAATACCTCGTTCAATCTCGTTACCGGCAAGTCACTTTACTCGTACTGTAATGCATGATCCCGTGACCAGACACTTGGTCACTTTGAGCTCATTATGATGATGCATTACCGAGTGGGCCCAGAGATACCTCTCCGTCATACGGAGTGACAAATCCCAGTCTCGATCCGTGTCAACCCAACAGATACTTTCGGAGATACCTGTAGTGCACCTTTATAGTCACCCAGTTACGTTGTGACGTTTGGTACACCCAAAGCACTCCTACGGTATCCGGAAGTTACACGATCTCATGGTCTAACGAAAAGATACTTGACATTGGAAAAGCTCTAGCAAACGAACTATACGATCTTTGTGCTATGCTTAGGATTGGGTCTTGTCCATCACATCATTCTCCTAATGATTTGATCCCGTTATCAATGACATCCAATGTCCATAGTTAGGAAACCATGACTATCTGCTGATCAACGAGCTAGTCAACTAGAGGCTCACTAGGGACATGTTGTGGTCTAAGTATTCACACGAGTATTACGATTTCTGGATAATACAATTATAGCATGAATAAAAGACAATTATCATCAATAAGGAAATATAATAATAATCCTTTAATTATTGTCTCTAGGGCATATTTGGAACACTAGGGTCGAGGGTTCTAGGGTCAACGGTTCGAGGGTCGAGGGTTCGAGGGTCATCGAGGGGTCGAGGGTTCGAGGGTCGAGGGTGGTCGAGGGGTCAAGGGTGGGAGGGTCGAGGGTTCGAGGGTTCGAGGGTTCTAGGGTCGAGGGTTCGAGGGTCGAGGGTTCAAGGTTTATCGAGGGTCGAGGGTCGTCGAGGGGTCGAGGATCGCAGAGGGGTCGAGAGGTTGCCTAGTGTCAAAGTAT
>NW_021260769.1:0-1512 GCF_002162155.2 Triticum dicoccoides
AAGATAAGCAGATACCTAGACCCAGCGAAGCAGAAGTTCAGCGGAATGAAGTCTCACGACTGTCACGTGCTGATGACGCAGATACTTCCAGTTGCAATCCGTGGGATCATGGACACGCACGTCCGTGAAACGCTATTTGGCCTATGCAACTTCTTCGACGTCATCTCTCGGAAGTCGATTGGCGTGAGGCAACTCAGAAGGCTACAGGAAGAGATCGTGGTGATACTATGCGAGCTTGAGATGTACTTCCCGCCCGCATTCTTCGACGTTATGGTGCATCTGCTGGTCCATATAGTGGAGGATATCATCCAACTCGGGCCGACGTTCCTGCACAGCATGATGCCGTTCGAAAGGATGAATGGTGTCATTAAAGGATACGTTCGCAACATGTCACGTCCAGAAGGAAGCATAGCCAGGGGCTTTCTGACCGAAGAGTGCATCTCCTACTGCACGAATTATCTAGGCATCGAGAACCCCGTTGGTCTGCCCGTCAACAGGCACCTCGGCAGGCTCGCTGGATGGGGTCACCGTGAGGGTCGCCGCGAAATGCATGTCGACTTCGAGGGTCGACTGGCCGACTTTGAAAGAGCAAACCTAGTCGCGCTACAACACATAGACGTGGTCGATCCTTGGGTGGTAGAGCACAAAACCTTTATTAAGAAGACGTACAATGACCGAGGCCAACAGAGGACGGACGGAGATACACTCAAAGAGCACAACTCATGTTTCACGCGTTGGTTCAAGCAGAAGCTTCTGTCGTACCCTTTACATGAGGATTCTTCCGTGGAAGAACAACTCATATTCGCCTTGTCACAGGGCGCCGAGCACAACCTGATGACCTATGAGGCGTACGATATCAACGGCTACACATTCTACACCGAGGCCAAGGACATGAAGAGCGATGGTTATCAGAACTCCGGGGTAACGATGGAATCCTACACCGATAACAACAAGGACAGATACTACGGAAGGATGGAGGAGATCTGGGAGCTGAGCTACGCTGGAGAGAAGGTACCGATATTCCGTGTCAGATGGGCCAAGAACGTCATAAAAGAAGACCGGTATTTCACCACCATGGTTATACCCGAAGCCAAATCCAAGACCGCGGGCGCAAACGTCACCGCGAAAAATGAGCCATGGGTACTGGCTTCCCAAGTGGACCAATGCTTCTTCATTACCGACCCGCCAAAGCCCAGTCGTGTTGTCGTGAGGAGAGGCAAAAGGAAGATCATCGGAATGGATGGAGTAGCCAATGAGCAAGACTTCGACAAGTACGGCGACCCGAGGATCGAACATGACGACGATGATGAAGTAGCAGCATACACCACAAGAAGAAGCAGGACCACCCTACCTAAAGGACGTCCGTTCCACAGAAGAACTCCATTTGCGAAAAAGAAGGGCAAGAAGATTGTGAACAGATAGCTAGCTAAGATCGATTGTATTTAAATCGTAGCCTTCATTTCTCGATTGTATTTCATGAGTACTTTTTGAACTATCATGAATATTTTTAAA
>NW_021260770.1:0-1423 GCF_002162155.2 Triticum dicoccoides
CAGAAAACTGTTTCAGTGACACCTACACCAGTTAGTGAGGAAGCCAATGATAATGATCATGAAACTTCAGATCAAGATACTACTGAACCGCGTAGATCAACCAGAGTAAGATTCGCACCAGAGTGGTACGGTAATCCTGTTCTGGAGGTCATGCTACTAGATCATGATGAACCTACGAACTATGAAGAAGCGATGGTGAGCCCAGATTCCGTAAAGTGGCTTGAAGCCATGAAATCTGAGATGGGATCCATGTATGAGAACAAAGTATGGACTTTGGTTGACTTGCCCGATGATCGGCAAGCAATTGAGAATAAATGGATTTTTAAGAAGAAGACTGACGCTGATGGTAATGTTACTGTCTACAAAGCTCGACTTGTCGCAAAAGGTTTTCGGCAAGTTCAAGGAATTGACTACGATGAGACCTTCTCACCCGTAGCGATGCTTAAGTCCGTCCGAATCATGTTATCAATTGCCGCATTTTATGATTATGAAATTTGGCAAATGGATGTCAAAACTGCATTCCTGAATGGATTTCTGGAAGAGGAGTTGTATATGATGCAACCAGAAGGTTTTGTCGATCCACAGGGAGCTAACAAAGTGTGCAAGCTCCAGTGATCCATTTATGGACTGGTGCAAGCCTCTCGGAGTTGGAATAAACGTTTTGATGGTGTGATCAAAGCATTTGGTTTTATACAGACTTTCGGAGAAGCCTGTATTTACAAGAAAGTGAGTGGGAGCTCTGTAGCATTTCTGATATTATATGTGGATGACATATTACTGATTGGAAATGATATAGAATTTCTGGATAGCATAAAGGGATACTTGAATAAAAGTTTTTCAATGAAAGACCTCGGTGAAGCTGCTTACATATTAGGCATTAAGATCTATAGAGATAGATCAAGACGCTTAATTGGACTTTCACAAAGCACATACCTTGACAAAATTTTGAAAAAGTTCAAAATGGATCAAGCGAAGAAAGGGTTCTTGCCTGTGTTACAAGGTGTGAAATTGAGTAAGACTCAATGCCCGACCACTGCAGAAGATAGAGAGAATATGAAAGATGTTCCCTATGCATCAGCCATAGGCTCTATCATGTATGCAATGCTGTGTACCAGACCTGATGTGTGCCTTGCTATAAGTTTAGCAGGGAGGTACCAAAGTAATCCAGGAATGGATCACTGGACAGCGGTCAAGAACATCCTGAAATACCTGAAAAGGACTAAGGATATGTTTCTCGTATATGGAAGTGACAAAGAGCTCATCGTAAAAGGTTACGTTGATGCAAGCTTTGACACTGATCCGGACGATTCTAAATCGCAAACCGGATACGTGTTTACATTAAACGGTGGAGCTGTCAGTTGGTGCAGTTCTAAACAAAGCGTCGTAGCAGGATCTACATGTGAAGCGGAATACATAGCTGCTT
>NW_021260771.1:0-3522 GCF_002162155.2 Triticum dicoccoides
TTCACAAGATATCCTATGAAGCATAGCATCACAACTAGGCAACTCAACATGCTCATCATCATATTCATCATAAATAGGTAAGTCTAGGCATGGAGAAGTCTCACTAGCATCAAGCATATGAATAGGTGGGTCAACATCATGGGAGCACTCGATGTCAAGAGAGTCCACTAGTGGGACAAGAGAAGCACCATCACCTATGATACCTTTGGAGCGTCGCTCATGTGTTGTAGGTGAGGTGTTGAAGATCGAATCATTGTCATCTTCATCTTGATGGAACCATGTGGGGGTGCATCATCGTCCACCATGGCCATCGGTTTTCCCATTGGAGGAATGGACTCGTCGCATATAGGCGTGTCGTCATGTAGGAGACCTAGCACCAAAGAAGAAAACACACTAGAAGTAGAGGTTAAGTCGTTAGAAATCATAGTGGCCTCCCATGCCGTGTCAACTACCTCACTCACTAAGTGTTGTGGCTCACTCACTCCCTCAAGGATGCTCTCACTCATATGGTTGGTGGAGTCACTCAAATGGCGCTCAAGCTCACATAGGATGTGTGGCATGCTCTCATGTGTGGGGCTAGTGGTGGGCACACTCATCCTCTCATAGGAAATGCTCTCAACGTCATGTATGGTGGAGTCACTCATGTCACTCATGTGGTGGTGGCTCTCCTCACATGGCACTTGGGGCATCTCGACATATGTGGGTGTCGGAGAGATGTAGGTGCAAATATCTCCATGCGCGGTCGCGTATCTTGACTCGGAGGAGGAGTCCAATGTGGGCGCCGTCTTCATGGTGTTGAAGAGGTTCGCGCTCATCGCCGTGGTCGAAGGGGATGGCCCTTGCTCGACCGTCTTGTCACTGTCTTGGTGTGGGAGGCCCATATGATGTGGCACCTCATAGCTCGTCTCCATGACCAAAGGGAATTTCCCATGCTCGGCCATCTTCCTTGGGGGGCTTCCGAAGATGGAAGTGTCACCCTCGCTTATAGGTGGTCGCCTTGGACTTGATGAAGTTGTTGTAGGCGTACTCATGGGAAGTAGGCGAAGATGTCGTACGTCCAAAGGCGAAGATGCCTTGATAGCACTTGGCGAAGATGCCGAAGTGGTTGTTGTAGTCGTAGCACCGTCTTGGTGTTGGTCGTCTCGCGGTCTTCTTTTGTGCTCATGAAGCTTGGACTTGGCGTGTTGGGACTTGTGCATTTGCGCTTGTGGAGCATCTTCATGATGATGGTGTCGTTGTCGCGCTTGAGCTTGAAGGCGTTCGTCGTCTTCGTACACATGATGCTTGGAGGTGACTTGCCCTTCATGACGATGTTGATCACGAACGTGATGGTGGTCGCCATGTAGTTGTTGACTTGGACGACTTGCGCTTGCATCTTGTTTGCGCTCCAAAGACTTGTGGCTTGAATGTCGCCGCCTTGAAGATGATGAAGGGGAAGTACACTTGATCAAGGCTCTAATCTCCTCCATCCTTGCATCTTGCTCCTCTTTATGTGCGGCAAGCTTCTTCTCGATATGCTCTCGCAATCTTGATTGTGCGCCTTGCACTTGTCGTTGTAGATCGAGGATAGACGCTTTGGTGATGTAGTTGTTCACGCTGTCGTTGTTGTCGAGGACCGGAGAGGAAATGCCTTGCCTATCCATCACAAGACTCGAGAAAATATGAGTGGGAGAAAGAGAAGAACTTATACCAATGTACCTTGACTGATGTTGACAATGAATCAAGTTCACTCAAATGCGAACAATGAAATAGCACTATTGGTACCAATCCTTGTCGGTTCTCACACCTACACAAGTAAAGCTTTTGGTGGAGCTCGGTGAGGATAGTGGCACAAAAATTTAATGCAAAATGTTAGCAAGAGTCAATAATGTTGAAAGAGATTCACAAATTCGCAAGCGAAACAAGTAGACCAATAGCAATATGTGGCACACGGAAACACACACACAGATAGATAAATGGGGTCGTGCAACCATGGAATGAGCACAAAATGTGGAATCCACGGAAATGCTCGTGTTGCACAACTCAAGAGAGACGCTAGCACGATTGCTCAATAGGCGGATACGACACTTGTGCACAACCTATAAGATGCAAAATGGATAAACTTCTATCCCAAGTATGCTATGTGTGTATGGTTCCCGGTGTTTCTCACAAGATGATCCAAGATGATCGGATATGACAATCTTAATGCAATGTGTTATGATGCTATGGCACTTGCTTACAAGCTTCTTTGCTCTTTTTCTTTTGCTTAAAAGCTTTATTTCTTTTTTTCTGTATGGCCACTTTTGCACAATGCACAAACCAAGATAGCAATTGTGTATATGCGGGAACAAACTTGTGACACAATATATGATATCAATATATGCACCACGATGATATGGTATGTATGCTATGGGAAGTATGATCACTAATGTGCACAAGTAACGTTGCCGACAATACTCAAATGGCTAGTCTCGATAGGCAAGTAACGCAAAATGGGCTAGGGGTTAACAATGCAATCACAAGGGGATATACAAAGGAGGGATACCACGATACCAAGATGATATGGAGGTTACCGGCCGTGTCGATGATGAGTGGCGGTGTTCTTGATGTAGAAACCAAGATGATGGAGACTCGTCCTGATGAGGACATCAATACAATTGTTACACCCACAGCCCCTGCTGCTATACATACTGGACCAATTACTAGAGCTCGTGCACGCCAACTAAATTACCAGGTACTTTCGTTTCTTGGTAATGATTTTAATGTTCATGAGAATATGATGCTGCCTAAATTGGATACATTTGTTTTGCTTACAAATGAAGGGCCTAGCTTGGAGAAGGATGAACATTGGAGCAAGAACAACCATGGAGATGATGGCATGCGCAAGGGAAACAAGAACGGAGTTACAAGTGATGATTTCAGGACTTTGAAGCCACCATAATGGGTGCATGAAGCCTTGGACGAAATATACAAGATGCCACTTCATAAATTTCGTCCCGAGGTTATTTTAGGTGCTGCGTCACCTTATTATTGGGCCAGGCCCATGTAATTTCGAAATACATAAGTATAGGCTATTTTTAGAGTCCGTATGTGTGGGGAAACAAGAGATATGGTTGATTTCGGACCCCTCCACCAAGGGCCACGAAATCCCCCCCTCTTCCTCCATATATACAGCCCTTAGGGCATCGTTTAGACTTTGGGTTTTGTTTAGATTAAAAGTTCGCCATAGCTGCAACTTCGCGTACTTCGTTTGTGTTCAACGACCAGACAAAGGCGTCACAGAACCCCACCTTGATCAATAAAGCTTTCATCTTATATTCGCAATATCCAGATTGCAATCTTAGTTTCTTGCTTGTTCTTCGTTTGCTCGCAGGAAACAGACCCTCGTGGTCAGGTTGATCGTGCTCCGGCGTGGTCAATAACCTCTTGGAGTTGGTTTAGCGATTGCTAAGGCGCGACGTCCTCGCACGTTCGTAGTCGGATCGTCAAAGTCGACTTCCACCAAAGCGATATCCATCATCTCATCGAAAGACGGGACACCTC
>NW_021260772.1:0-3521 GCF_002162155.2 Triticum dicoccoides
TTCACAAGATATCCTATGAAGCATAGCATCACAACTAGGCAACTCAACATGCTCATCATCATATTCATCATAAATAGGTAAGTCTAGGCATGGAGAAGTCTCACTAGCATCAAGCATATGAATAGGTGGGTCAACATCATGGGAGCACTCGATGTCAAGAGAGTCCACTAGTGGGACAAGAGAAGCACCATCACCTATGATACCTTTGGAGCGTCGCTCATGTGTTGTAGGTGAGGTGTTGAAGATCGAATCATTGTCATCTTCATCTTGATGGAACCATGTGGGGGTGCATCATCGTCCACCATGGCCATCGGTTTTCCCATTGGAGGAATGGACTCGTCGCATATAGGCGTGTCGTCATGTAGGAGACCTAGCACCAAAGAAGAAAACACACTAGAAGTAGAGGTTAAGTCGTTAGAAATCATAGTGGCCTCCCATGCCGTGTCAACTACCTCACTCACTAAGTGTTGTGGCTCACTCACTCCCTCAAGGATGCTCTCACTCATATGGTTGGTGGAGTCACTCAAATGGCGCTCAAGCTCACATAGGATGTGTGGCATGCTCTCATGTGTGGGGCTAGTGGTGGGCACACTCATCCTCTCATAGGAAATGCTCTCAACGTCATGTATGGTGGAGTCACTCATGTCACTCATGTGGTGGTGGCTCTCCTCACATGGCACTTGGGGCATCTCGACATATGTGGGTGTCGGAGAGATGTAGGTGCAAATATCTCCATGCGCGGTCGCGTATCTTGACTCGGAGGAGGAGTCCAATGTGGGCGCCGTCTTCATGGTGTTGAAGAGGTTCGCGCTCATCGCCGTGGTCGAAGGGGATGGCCCTTGCTCGACCGTCTTGTCACTGTCTTGGTGTGGGAGGCCCATATGATGTGGCACCTCATAGCTCGTCTCCATGACCAAAGGGAATTTCCCATGCTCGGCCATCTTCCTTGGGGGGCTTCCGAAGATGGAAGTGTCACCCTCGCTTATAGGTGGTCGCCTTGGACTTGATGAAGTTGTTGTAGGCGTACTCATGGGAAGTAGGCGAAGATGTCGTACGTCCAAAGGCGAAGATGCCTTGATAGCACTTGGCGAAGATGCCGAAGTGGTTGTTGTAGTCGTAGCACCGTCTTGGTGTTGGTCGTCTCGCGGTCTTCTTTTGTGCTCATGAAGCTTGGACTTGGCGTGTTGGGACTTGTGCATTTGCGCTTGTGGAGCATCTTCATGATGATGGTGTCGTTGTCGCGCTTGAGCTTGAAGGCGTTCGTCGTCTTCGTACACATGATGCTTGGAGGTGACTTGCCCTTCATGACGATGTTGATCACGAACGTGATGGTGGTCGCCATGTAGTTGTTGACTTGGACGACTTGCGCTTGCATCTTGTTTGCGCTCCAAAGACTTGTGGCTTGAATGTCGCCGCCTTGAAGATGATGAAGGGGAAGTACACTTGATCAAGGCTCTAATCTCCTCCATCCTTGCATCTTGCTCCTCTTTATGTGCGGCAAGCTTCTTCTCGATATGCTCTCGCAATCTTGATTGTGCGCCTTGCACTTGTCGTTGTAGATCGAGGATAGACGCTTTGGTGATGTAGTTGTTCACGCTGTCGTTGTTGTCGAGGACCGGAGAGGAAATGCCTTGCCTATCCATCACAAGACTCGAGAAAATATGAGTGGGAGAAAGAGAAGAACTTATACCAATGTACCTTGACTGATGTTGACAATGAATCAAGTTCACTCAAATGCGAACAATGAAATAGCACTATTGGTACCAATCCTTGTCGGTTCTCACACCTACACAAGTAAAGCTTTTGGTGGAGCTCGGTGAGGATAGTGGCACAAAAATTTAATGCAAAATGTTAGCAAGAGTCAATAATGTTGAAAGAGATTCACAAATTCGCAAGCGAAACAAGTAGACCAATAGCAATATGTGGCACACGGAAACACACACACAGATAGATAAATGGGGTCGTGCAACCATGGAATGAGCACAAAATGTGGAATCCACGGAAATGCTCGTGTTGCACAACTCAAGAGAGACGCTAGCACGATTGCTCAATAGGCGGATACGACACTTGTGCACAACCTATAAGATGCAAAATGGATAAACTTCTATCCCAAGTATGCTATGTGTGTATGGTTCCCGGTGTTTCTCACAAGATGATCCAAGATGATCGGATATGACAATCTTAATGCAATGTGTTATGATGCTATGGCACTTGCTTACAAGCTTCTTTGCTCTTTTTCTTTTGCTTAAAAGCTTTATTTCTTTTTTTCTGTATGGCCACTTTTGCACAATGCACAAACCAAGATAGCAATTGTGTATATGCGGGAACAAACTTGTGACACAATATATGATATCAATATATGCACCACGATGATATGGTATGTATGCTATGGGAAGTATGATCACTAATGTGCACAAGTAACGTTGCCGACAATACTCAAATGGCTAGTCTCGATAGGCAAGTAACGCAAAATGGGCTAGGGGTTAACAATGCAATCACAAGGGGATATACAAAGGAGGGATACCACGATACCAAGATGATATGGAGGTTACCGGCCGTGTCGATGATGAGTGGCGGTGTTCTTGATGTAGAAACCAAGATGATGGAGACTCGTCCTGATGAGGACATCAATACAATTGTTACACCCACAGCCCCTGCTGCTATACATACTGGACCAATTACTAGAGCTCGTGCACGCCAACTAAATTACTAGGTACTTTCGTTTCTTGGTAATGATTCTAATGTTCATGAGAATATGATGCTGCCTAAATTGGATACATTTGTTTTGCTTACAAATGAAGGGCCTAGCTTGGAGAAGGATGAACATTGGAGCAAGAACAAGCATGGAGATGATGGCATGCGCAAGGGAAACAAGAACGGAGTTACAAGTGATCATTTCAGGACTTTGAAGCCACCATAATGGGTGCATGAAGCCTTGGACGAAATATACAAGATGCCACTTCATAAATTTCGTCCCGAGGTTATTTTAGGTGCTGCGTCACCTTATTATTGGGCCAGGCCCATGTAATTTCGAAATACATAAGTATAGGCTATTTTTAGAGTCCGTATGTGTGGGGCAACAAGAGATATGGTTGATTTCGGACCCCTCCACCAAGGGCCACGAAATTCCCCCCTCTTCCTCCATATATACAGCCCTTAGGGCATCGTTTAGACTTTGGGTTTTGTTTAGATTAAAAGTTCGCCATAGCTGCAACTTCGCGTACTTCGTTTGTGTTCAACGACCAGACAAAGGCGTCACAGAACCCCACCTTGATCAATAAAGCTTTCATCTTATATTCGCAATATCCAGATTGCAATCTTAGTTTCTTGCTTGTTCTTCGTTTGCTCGCAGGAAAGAGACCCTCGTGGTCAGGTTGATCGTGCTCCGGCGTGGTCAATAACCTCTCGGAGTTGGTTTAGCGATTGCTAAGGCGCGACGTCCTCGCACGTTCGTAGTCGGATCGTCAAAGTCGACTTCCACCAAAGCGATATCCATCATCTCATCGAAAGACGGGACACCT
>NW_021260773.1:0-1377 GCF_002162155.2 Triticum dicoccoides
GGTTCACAAAATACTCTACCGAGCTCACGAACATCGCTCGAACACAATCAGTTTTCAGACTTAGTGAAAACTGAGACATGCTGAAATTTAACTCACGAAGGCATGTAAACGAGCTCGATGCACTCACTATGGTGCAAGTCATGGCAAGGAAAGCATATAACCAGCAAGAAGGCACAAAGTGCTAGCTACACATGGCGAGAACGAAAGCATAGCATGCATGGAACACTAACGGTAGCATCGGCGAAATCGCAAACAAGTTGACGATCTGCCCAGATTAACAACGAAGCAAAAGTTGAGCTCGAATGAGTCAACCTAGAGCACTCCACAAATGCCAACAAAGACATGGATGGATAGAGCATAACCTAAATATCAAAACTCCCTTACTGATCATCCTCAAAAGAGGCACGGATCACTAGGAAACAAGCTGGACATATAGCATCATGAACTAAAATATCCCAGACTTAGTGAAAATCACTAAGTCCCTGAAATCTGCAATCTCAGGTACCTCTCTTCGCAAGCTTGCACAAGACAACACACACGTCCTAAAAATTCATGGGTGGCACCTCTGGAAATAAGACAAAATGCTTCACAATACATCCCAAAGGGGCACAGGCATATCATGCACAGATTAAATATAGCAAAAATGACAAAAGTGCATGATGAACTAACGGATTTGCAATTTAACTCACGAAGCCTCCTTCTAACAGCATTTTGGGTATCAAGATGACCTCAAATGCAAATGATGCAATGGAACGGAATGATGTACATGTCGAGTCGAAGATTTTGATATATCATACGCCTAAAACGGATCTACGGTTGCGGAGATACGAGCAGTCAAAGAATGCATAAAAATTAGAGGGAGAGGGAAAAAGTCAACCCTAGAATTTCGGATCTGAGATCCAGATCGGGATCTCGCGGGCACGGACTTCGAGGTTGACCGCGGGGCACTGTTCACCGGAGTTGGAGCTCGCCGGTGGAGGACCGCAGGGGCGTGGGGAGGCTCGCCGGAGCCCGACCCGGCCGCCGGAGGAGCCGGACGAGGGCGGCGGGGCCTGGTGGTGGCCACGGCGAGGTTCGGCGGCGGCGGGCGCGCCGGCGGACGGCGGGGCCGCGGCTCGAGGTGTGGGCCGGCGACGATGGCGAGCGGCGGCGCCGGTGCCCCGGGTGGCCGGCCGCGAGGAGGATGGCGGCGGCTGCGGGCGTGAGGCGGCGGGGCGACGATCGGGCCTCGGGGGCCCCTCCTGGGCCTCCCGGGCCGGCGGCGGCGAAGTGGGCGCGTGCCCACGTGGCAGCGCCTGAGTGGCGGAGGCGGGCGGCGGCGGACGCGTCCGGCGCTGGGGCGGACGTGTCCGTCGGCGGCGGAGGATGTTTTTTTTT
>NW_021260774.1:0-1177 GCF_002162155.2 Triticum dicoccoides
GATGTACAACTCTGTCAGTAAGACCTTGTTACTATTGTTGATGACATTCCGGTAACCACCGATGGACGGGAACCTTGCCTATTGGTCTGCCTCGTTTCAACGAGCAGGAAAGTGGTTCTCTTCGACCCTCGCCCTTGGTACCTATGTTGTTGCCGACATGACCCTCAGACTCTCCTCTGACATGCCTAGCTTACATGATCGAGCAAGATGTCACCAACCTTTCTACTTTTAACCACATGGTGGGCCCATAACCCACAGTTTCACAGGATCGAAACCTGACTCTCCTATACACCCTGTTGCCAAAGTTATTCCTATAGCTTGACTTCGTATGTAATTTGCGAGCCACCTTCCTAGTGATCAATTCTGGTATCGGACACAATACTTATTCCTGTTGCTCTGGACCCCATTCACACTCTGTTTCAGGCAATGAACGATTGCCTATCCGCTTGAAACTTCTTATTGCACCGTCTTACTTTGCTCTCGATGTGTTTCGTTTGTTCAACTCGAGAGATACTCATATGTTCATACTTGGGAAACCCCCAGAAGATTTTCCCTTGTAACATCCTATCATTGTAGAGCTGCCCCTTACCTATTCGTAAGTACGATGGAGATCCCGAAGAAAGGATGACAAATTGATCATGGTGACTTGAAGCAGAGAAATGAAGACATCAATGAAAGGGATCAACCTCTTCGAAAGGGCAGCCAAGACCGAGAAGACTCGTTAGGTTTTTCGCTACCAGCACCTTTCCCCCATTACTCCACCGCTTAAATCTCGGGACGAGATTTCTTGTAGTGGAGGAGAATTGTGACGCCCGGATACTTAAGCTACAGTAAACCACTGTTAATGATGCCACGTCAGCACAATTACTCTTGCTAATCTCGCGTTAGTTCGGAACCTAGTTCGAATTTCAAATTTAAAACGAAAACAAACAATAAAAGTTTTCAGAAACGAAAACTAAATTGTTCGGGGGTTGTCTAAAATAGCAAACCTAATTATGGTGGGGTGCACAAATTTTGGTAAAATGTTTTGGCATTTTAATTAAACTAAAACAGAAAGCAGAAAAAGAAAAAAAATAAAAGAAAAGAAAGGAAGAAGAAAAGAGGGAGGGAACCTCCCCTGGCCCATCTGGGCCAGCCCTTCCCCCGGCCCAACCGGCGCCCCCACTTAACCCCTCCC
>NW_021260775.1:0-907 GCF_002162155.2 Triticum dicoccoides
GAATGATGAATGCCTTGTCAATTTGAATGCACCATCTGATGAGCTACCCACTACTTTGATCACACCACCTATTTTAGAGGACTACGTTGATAATTTGACTTTGCCATGTGATCAAACAACTGAAATACCAACAATTTTGAGTGCACCCATTGAATTAACTATTGATGCAAAAGAACCAATGTTTAATCATTTTGATATGACCTCTAATCTTGGTGATGATTCTGTGTTGAATGACTTATTGCATGTTTGCGTATTTAAGCATGTTGTAGCATGTAAATTTGATGCAAGTAAGGTTTATTCACCAATGTTGGGATGGTTTAATGATGAACATTGTCAATCTTTTGAAATGAATAAGAGCTTCACTTATATGTGCAAACTGAGTTGCAATATTTTCATGCCTTCTATTTCTTGTGCTAATTTTTTGGCTTTAGATTTTATGAACTATGCAAGTTACTCATCTATTTATGTGTCATATATGCAAAAATCAAGGGAAGTAAAAATGGATGACATATACATATACAACATGTACACCTTGTCTCTTTTGTTAGCCACATCTCAGATTAAGCAACGCCGAGGACGGCTTTATTTTCAAGAAGGGGAGGATGATGAGGACATGACTACCTTGGATATGACCAAAAATATTGCATATATGCATATTTGTCAGGTGATTTCTAGTGCAAACTATTCAATAATCTATTTATGTTATCCAGAACAAAAATACTTCACACACTTTTGTGTTTTGTCTAATTGCAGGTGTATGGGACATTTGTACAATCCACATATGAAGATAAGGAAGAAAGAGATGTTTATTTGCTGTCCAAAAAGTTCTCTCACGTCACTTTTGGCCCAAGAGAAGATAGAGTCCAAGTCTCTCACGTTCTGGATTCAGATTCGGACTGCACAGACA
>NW_021260776.1:0-1143 GCF_002162155.2 Triticum dicoccoides
CCTGCCTCCCCCGCCAGCGCGACGCCGCGGCGCTTCTTCTCGGTGCCGCCCCGATCCCCTGGCCTTATCCCCCTCTCTCTCCCATGCTGCTCTCTCCCTCTCTCTCTCACGGCCGAACACCACCGTCGCCGCCGTTCGCCATAGCCGCCGTCTCCGACCACCCCTCGCTCCCCCGACTAGCTCAGGAGCTCCGCCTCGACTCCCTCTTCCTCCCCACCGCTCCACAGCTCCCCGGAAGCCCTGCATCGCCGCCACGTCGCCGTTCCCCTCTTCGGGCTCCGATCATCGTCGCCGTCGAATTCGTCGTCTCCAGCGCGTCCCCGAGCCCGCTAATCACCTCTGCAGCCCCGCGGTGAGCCCCGGATCGTTTCCCCCTTCTCCCCTGGTCTCTCCCGACCTCTAGGCCCTAGCCCCACCTTGGCCGAGAGCTTCACGCCGCCGGCGATGTCGCCGTCGTGGCCACGGTCACCGTAGCACCCAACCGAGCACACCATCGTGCTCCCCACCTCACCAGGAGCACGCAGCGCGCACTAACGCCTCCCCAAGCCCCCTGCAACGTCGATTCCGACTGCACCCGAACTCCGGCAGCCGCAGCCGAGCTCGCCGCCGTCAACTCCGGCCACCCCGAGCTCGCCGCCGTCAACTCCGGCCACCCCGAGCCCAACCACCACCGCCAATAGTCGCGGCTCAACCTCAGCAACACGTAGATGCCTTCCGCCGTCCATTTGGTTGCCGGAATGGCAAAAAGCACTTTCGCCGCCGTCTCGGGCCTCGCCGGCGTCATGTCGCCGGTGGGGTTTGACCTGTCCGACCTGAGGTTTGACCCCCCAGGGTCACTGACGCGTGGGCCCTGTCGGTCAGATGGTTAGATTAGCGCTAACCACTGTTAGTTAACCCCTGACACTGACCAGTGGGCCCCAGCGCCACTAATTAGTAATTAGAATTAATTTAACCCTGTTTAACCCCCCTGTCACTGACGTGTGGGCCCCACACGTCAGGTTTGACTCCAGCCAGCCGCAGTTGACCACTGACGTCATGCTGGCGCAATAACTATAATTTCTGGATTTAAATTAAATCAGGAAATTCCAGAATATTATTTAAACTTCAAAAATTCATAACTTTTATTCTGTAACTCCAAATTGG
>NW_021260777.1:0-1480 GCF_002162155.2 Triticum dicoccoides
TAGTTCCTTGCTTGCGAGTACTTTGGATGAGTACTCACGGTTGCTTTCTCCCCCCTTTTTCCCCTTTCCTTTCTTTCTGGTTGTCGCAACCAGATGCTGGAGTCCAGGAGCCAGACGCCACCGTCGACGACGACCCCTACTACACCGGAAGTGCCTACTACTACGTGCTGCCCGCTGACGACGACCTGGAGTAGTTAGGAGGATCCCAGGCAGGAGGCCTGCGCCTCTTTCGATCTGTATGCCAGTTTGTGCTAGCCTTCTTAAGGCAAACTTGTTTAACTTATGTCTGTACTCAGATATTGTTGCTTCCGCTGACTCGTCTATGATCGAGCACTTGTATTCGAGCCCTCGAGGCCCCTGGCTTGTATTATGATGCTTGTATGACTTATTTATGTTTTAGAGTTGTGTTGTGATATCTTCCCGTGAGTCCCTGATCTTGATCGTACACATTTGCGTGCATGATTAGTGTACGATTGAATCGGGGGCGTCACAAGTTGGTATCAGAGCCAACTGCCTGTAGGAATCCCCTTTCCAACTCCTCGGCCGAAGTTGAGTCTAGCCATTGCAAAACTTTTACTAACTTGGCTGTGTGCCTTACGGGCCCACGTCGCCATTGGGTGGTATTAGGATCTTTTATTCCTCGACCTATACTCTGGGACTCTTATTTCTCTTCTATTCGGGTTAAATGATTTTGCTAAAAACAAAAGTAACTTTAGGTTCTCGCAAGTACTTTCTCCCGGAGGGCCACTTGTTACCGATGACCGCCTGCTGCACCAGAAGATTCCGAAGATACTCTACGATGTGCTCTCGAGACTATGTGCCATCGCTTTTGCAATTCACTTCCATCGATAAATCCCTCTGGATAACTACTTACACCTATCGTTCATATTGCCATCCCCAGTTGCTCTTGTTATTACAAGATGTCCTGAAATACTCTTCGATATTCCGAGAATTCTTTACGTTTACTGC
This sequence comes from Triticum dicoccoides, assembly GCF_002162155.2. NCBI lineage: Eukaryota > Viridiplantae > Streptophyta > Magnoliopsida > Poales > Poaceae > Triticum > Triticum dicoccoides. The sequence continues at coordinate 970 of NW_021260777.1, forward strand.
CCTGCAGTTCCTTGCTGCATGAATACCCCTACGGATAATTACTCGCGCTTGCCGAGTATCCGCTCATCCCCAGTTGTTCTTGTGTTTCACAAAGGTCTTCAAATAATATTCGTTCTTCCGAGAATCCTCTGGAGCCTTTGGCTCTTGAAATTCTTGCTTGCTTGCCTTATGGTTAATCCCATAACTCTCGTAGTCTTATTGACATTCCTTGTCATTATCATTTTTGAGTCTGTTGACTCAATATGTTTGCGAATGCACGCAATCATCTTTGATCCTTATAAGTTACTTTTCCGGCTGAGCTGCCATTCTTTTAACTGGAATTGGTTCTCGACCAATCCAATTGTCGTTGATTGTACCATAAGGCTATTCAACTTATCCATCCCTAATCAGTGCATTACTTCTGATCCCTTGATTTGGAAATCATAATTCCTTTGCATTTGACAATTGAGTTAGTCAGTTGTTTCTATAATCTGATCTCCTTGCATTCTTCTTCCTCTAGTTGAGTACCGAT
>NW_021260778.1:0-1302 GCF_002162155.2 Triticum dicoccoides
AATGTCAACATGAACTTCAACGCGTTCCTAGAGAAAACCAAGCTGAAAGATGATGGCAGCAACTATACGGACTGGGTCCGGAACCTGAGGATCATCCTCATAGCTGCCAGGAAACAATATGTCCTAGAAGGACCGCTAGGTGACGCTCCCGTCCCAGAGAACCAAGACATTATGAATGCTTGGCAGTCTCGCGCTGATGATTACTCCCTCGTTCAGTGCGGCATGCTTTACAGCTTAGAACCGGGGCTCCAAAAGCATTTTGAGCATCACGGAGCATATGAGATGTTCGAAGAGCTGAAACTAGTTTTTCAAGCTCATGCCCGGGTCGAGAGATATGATGTCTCCGACAAGTTCTACAGTTGTAAGATGGAGGAGAACAGTTCTGTCAGTGAGCACATCCTGAAGATGTCTGGGTTGCACAACCGTATGACCCAGCTGAACATTAACCTCCCAGATGAGGCGGTCATTGACAGAATCCTCCAGTCGCTCCCACCAAGATACAAGAGCTTTGTGATGAACTACAACATGCAGGGAATGGAAAAGACCATTCCTGAAGTGTTCTCGATGCTGAAGTCAGCAGAGGCTGAAATCAAGAAAGAACATCAAGTGTTGATGGTCAATAAGACCACTAAGTTCAAGAAGGGCAAGGGTAAAAAGAACTTCAAGAAGGACGGCAAAGATGTTGCCGCGCCTGGTAAGCCAGTTACCGGGAAGAAGTCAAAGAATGGACCCAAGCCTGAGACTGAGTGCTTTTATTGCAAGGGGAAGGGTCACTGGAAGCGGAACTGCCCCAAATACTTAGCGGATAAGAAGGCCGGCAACACCAAAGATATATTTGATATACATGTGATTGATGTGTACCTTACCAGTACTCGTAGTAACTCCTGGGTATTTGATACCGGTGCCGTTGCTCATATTTGTAACTCACAGCAGGAGCTGCGGAATAAACGGAGACTGGCGAAGGACGAGGTGATGATGCGCGTCGGGAATGGTTCCAGAGTCGATGTGATCGCCGTCGGCACGCTGCCTCTACATTTACCTACGGGATTAGTTTTGAACCTTAATAATTGTTATTTAGTGCCAAGTTTGAGCATGAACATTGTATCTGGATCTCGTTTAATACGAGATGGCTACTCATTTAAGTCTGAGAATAATGGTTGTTCGATTTATATGAGAGATATGTTTTATGGTCATGCTCCGATGGTCAATGGTTTATTCTTAATGAATCTCGAGCGTAATATTACACATGTTCATAGTGTAGATGCCAAAAGATTTAAAGTTGATAACGATAGTCCCACATAC
>NW_021260779.1:0-11698 GCF_002162155.2 Triticum dicoccoides
TTTGCATGTATGCTTCAGGCCATTGGAGATGTTGGCACAAACTTCGATGGGATGAGTGATCTTGTATTTATACAAAGAAACGCAGAAGGCTACTCCATGATAGGATGAGTGATCTTGTATTTATCAAGCTCAACTCTAGGATGAAGCATAAGAGAGAGAACAAGAGTAGAGACCCAATAGAGAAGACAATCGTTGATGTTCTTGAGGACGAGGGTAATGAGTTCATCACCGGGATTGTTGAAAATGATAATGTTGATGAACATGTTGGTGATGAAGATCAAACTCAACAAGAGAGAGCTTCAACATCACAAGCACAACGGAAAAAGAAGAAGAGGCCTACTGCGCCCCCTAGAAAGAAGAGGAAGAAGAGCTTGCAATCTCTCTTTAATAGTGTCGATGAGGAAGCTATACTTTCTGCCTCTTCCAATTCTTCTTCGTCGGAATCAGAAGATGAGTCTCCCTCTGCCCTTGCCGACTCGGATTAATTGCATGGTTGGGTGTACCACTTTTGTTGTTTCAAAGTGTGTTGGTGGTATGTTGTTATGTTGCGATGTCAAGTTAGTTGGCTGAACTTATAAATCGGACCATCTCATGTTGTTGATGTACCACTTTTGTTATTCAAAGAGTGCTGGTGGTATGTTGCTAGTTTCTATGCCAAACTTTGCTCTGTTATGTAATGAATTGAACCATCTCCTGATATATGTCCTTATTATGTATTGTATTATATGGGGCTGTTCTTTGCATTATGACTTTATGAGTTTAGGACTTGCTGTTATAGTTTATGAACTGCACTATGTTATGATGTATTGTTATGTGGCAGTTCTTTGCATTATGCCAACCTTTGCTCTGTTAATGAACTGCACTATGTTATGTGGCTGTTTGCATGAGTATGGTAGGAATTACATAATACAGTATCATTCTTCTATTAACTTGGCTGTATGCTAGTTGATATTGTTAGAGTTATATTAAGTGATGTCTTTTGGCCTTTTGTATTCTAGTCTCTTGGCATCCTCTTGTAGCCTCTTGGCATCCTCATGTATGTGTATATATGTTGGCATTGGCCTCCTAATAATACAAGTTGCTATTCTCCTAACATCAACATGGTATCATGAGCCTAGGTTAGGGAATTTTTTTCTCTAGGTATTGCAACTTACCCTTCCGATCCACATCCTGGCTGTGCTGTTCCACATCGCTGCTGCCTCCCTCCTCCTCTGCTGCCGCAGCACATACAGCCTGCCGTGCCCGATCCAGGCCGCTCCTTCCGCTGCTGTAGGTCGGATCGATCGGATCCTCTTCCTGATTCGAGTCTCCAGCCACCACCAACCTGATCTCCGCCGCCGGCTTTCTCTGTCAACTGCCGCTGGATCTCGTTCGGCCGCCGCTCGGCTCATCTTCTGGCCGCTGCTCGGCTCGTCTTCCGGCCGCCGCCCGCCGCCCATCGGGGGCTGCTCTTCCGGCCGCCGCCCATCGGAGTCTGCACCTCCGGTCGCTGCCCGGCGCTCCTCCGGCCCCGTCCGCCGGCCGCCACTGACGGCCGCCCGTACGGCCGCCCTCTCCTAGTCGCTGCTGGCTTCTACGGGCGCTCGCATGCGTGCGTGTGAAACTGCCGCTGTTTAAGTTCAGATCGATCGCTGCCTTGGGCTGCTGTGGGCCGCCGTGTTTGTCCTGCCTCAGTCGGCTTGCCTTTTGGTTTTGTCTGATTGATCTGCTACTGGTTCTCGCTGCTCTTACCTTGGCTAGTTGAGTCTTTGTGACAGAAAAGGAGCACCATGTCTTTGGCATCATCTGGCTATGTTGCCATCCCGCGCTGCCCGGTGATATTCGATGGGGCTAACTATGCCGAGTTCGTTGCCTTTATGCGCATTCACATGCGTGGCATTCGTCTGTGGGGTGTTCTTTCCGGTGAGGTCCCCTGTCCTCCGCGTCCAGTGCCTCCTGTGGCTCCTACCCCACCGCTGACGCCACTGGCTCCTGACGCAGATGCTTCTGATGCTGATAGGGCTGCAGCCACGGTTGCTGCTGATGATGCAGCTGCTGCTTATGACCAGGAGGTCTTGGATTATTCGAATGCTCTTTCTGTTTATCGTGACGATCTGACTGCTTACACTCAGTGGTGTGACGATGATGCTCGTGTTGCGACTGTTCTCACTTCCAGTGTTTTGCCTCAGTTTGCTTCTGAGTTTATAGGCCTCGGTACTGTCTTTGAGATGTGGACTCATCTTCGTCAGCGGTATCAACCCTCTGGTGATGCTCTCTACTTGTCTATGGTCCGTCAGGAGCATGCTCTTCAGCAGGGAGACTCCACTATTGATGAGTTCTACACTCAGAGTTCTGCTATCTGGCGCCAGCTTGACTCCCTTCGCACTACTGTTTGTGGCACTTGCCCGTGTTGCCAGACTATGAGGTCAGACTTGGAGTTTCAGCGCGTCTATGAGTTCTTGTCACGGCTCCGAGGGGAGTTTGAGCCTCGACGTGCTCAGTTGTTTGCTCGTGGTCGTGTTCCTATTTCTGAGCTGCTTTCCGAGCTTCGTGCTGAGGAGACTCGCCTTCGTGGTGCTGGTTTGCTTCAGGTTCCCTCTGTGCTCGGTGCTCGAGCTGCTACACCACTAGTGTCTTCTCGCTCCAGTGCTCCACCGCTACTACCCACTCCTCCGGGTAATGAGGCCTGCTCTCGTGAAGGCCGCTCTCGTCCTCGTACTCGTTGTGACTACTGCAACAGGGATGGTCACCCCGAGTCTGATTGCTTCAAGAAGAAGCGTGATATGCGTAATAGGGAGCGCAATTCTTCTTTTGGGACTCGTGCTTCTTCCTCGACACCGTCTACCGTCTCCTTGACTGAGCAAGATATTGTGAAGCTCAAGCGTCTACTTGCTGCTTCAGGTTCTTCAACGGGTACTGCAGGCTCTGTGACTGGTGCTTCTAGTGCTGAGCGACCACTGTCTGCACAGTCAGGTACATCCCCATGGGTTCTGGATTCTGGAGCTTCATTTCATATGTCCTCCGATTCTTCTATCTTGTCCTCTTGTAGATCTCTCGATTTTCCTATTAATGTTCTTACTGCTAATGGTACTCCTCTTCCTATTGCGAGTCGAGGCACTCTTGCCACTTCTTCCTTTTATGTTCCAGATGTTTCTCATGTGCCTCGCCTGACCATGAACCTATTTTCTGCGGGTCAACTTACTGATTCTGGTTGTCGTGTCATTCTTGACATTGATTCTTGCACTATCCAGCATCGCCACACGAAGGCTCTGGTTGGGGCTGGCCCGCGCCGCCATGATTCTCAGGGGCTTTGGGAGTTGGACAGGCTTAATGTTCCTTCCGCTACCACCACACTCGCCAGTCCATCTGCCTTCGTCGCTTCAGCTACCAGCTCCTTCCAGCAGTGGCATCATCGACTTGGTCACCTTTGTGGTTCTCGACTATCGTCTTTAGTTCGTCGTGGTCTTCTGGGGCCTGTCTCAGGAGATGTCTCCTTGCAGTGTCAGGGTTGTAGGCTTGGTAAACAAGTTCAGTTACCTTATCCTACTAGCGAGTCAGTGTCTCAGCGCCCTTTTGATTTAGTACATTCAGATGTGTGGGGTCCGGCTCCCTTCTCTTCTAAAGGGGGCCATCGCTACTATATTATTTTTATAGATGATTTCTCTCGCTACACTTGGCTTTACTTCATGTCTTCTCGTAGTGAGGTTCTCTCTATTTATAAGCGTTTTGCCACCATGGTCCACACTCAGTTCTCTACACCTATTCGCGTGTTTCGTGCTGATTCTGTTGGCGAGTATATCTCCAAAATGTTGCATGGTTTTCTTGCTGAGCAGGGTACTCTTGCTCAGTTCTCTTGTCCCGGTGCTCACGCTCAGAATGGCGTGGCTGAGCGCAAGCATCATCACCTTCTTGAGACAGCTCGTGCGATGATGATTTCCGCCTCTCTTCCACCTCATTTCTGGGCTGATGCTGTCTCCACTGCCACATATCTCATAAACATTCAACCCTCATCTGCTCTACAGGGAGGTATTCCTCTAGAGCGTCTTTCTGATCATTCTACTGATTATTCTGCTCTTCGGTTGTTTGGTTGTGTTTGTTATGTTCTCCTTCCCCCCCGAGAACGCACCAAACTAACCGCTCAGTCTGTTGAGTGTGTTTTTGTGGGCTACAGTGATGAACATAAGGGTTATCGATGTTGGGATCCTATCGGTCGACGGATGCGTATTTCTAGGGATGTGACTTTTGATGAGTCTCGTCCATTCTACCCACGACCATCCTCTTCGACCTTTTCAGTAGAGGATATCTCTTTTCTCACGTTTCCTGATACACCTCCCTCTGTGCCTCATATTCCTACTCCTCCTTCTCGTCCCACTATTGCAGATCCGACAACATCTTCTCCTATCGTTTCTTCTCCTTCCTTATTGCATGACACTCCACCTTCATCACCGATGTCTTCTCCATCTCCGTCACCTCCGGTGGTTCCTTCCCATCCCACTTTACCTTTTCATTATACCCGTCGTCGACGTCTTATGGATGAATCTACTGACGTGCCATCTACTTCTGGTGCACAGTCTTCCTCGTCCTAGCCGACTTATGGTCTTCGGGCTCGACCTTGCCCTCCTCCTGACCGCTATTCTCCTAGCCAATATGGCCTTTCAGTTGTACTTGAGCCTACCTCTTATCGTGATGCTATTATTCATCCTGAATGGCAGTTTGCGATGGCAGAGGAGATTGCCGCTCTTGAGCGTAACGGCACATGGGATCTGGTTTCTCTTCCTCCCCGTGTTCGTCCCATCACTTGTAAGTGGGTCTATAAGATTAAGACTCGCTCTGATGGTTCTCTCGAGCGTTATAAAGCTCGTCTTGTGGCTCGCGGCTTTCAGCAGGAGCATGGTCGTGATTATGATGAGACATTTGCTCCTGTGGCTCATATGACCACTATCCGCACACTTCTCGCCGTGGCCTCTGTTCGCCACTGGTCCGTGTCACAACTTGATGTTAAAAATGCTTTTCTTAATGGTGAGTTGCATGAGGAGGTTTGTATGCAGCCACCACCTGGGTATTCAGTTCCCGATGGCATGGTTTGTCGTCTTCGTCGCTCTCTCTATGGCCTTAAGCAAGCCCCTCGCGCTTGGTTTGAGCGGTTTGCCTCTGTGGTCAATGCTGCGGGTTTTTCACCCAGTGATCATGATCCAGCGTTGTTTGTCCACCTTTCTGCTCGTGGTCGCACTCTTCTTCTTCTATATGTTGATGACATGATCATCTCTGGCGATGATTCTGAGTATATTTCCTTTGTCAAGGCCCGTCTTAATGAGCAGTTCCTTATGTCTGATCTTGGTCCTCTTCGTTACTTTCTTGGGATTGAGGTTTCCTCCACCTCTGCTGGCTTTTTCATTTCCCAAGAAAAGTATATCCAGGGCCTTCTTACTCGTGCGGCTCTTAGTGATGAGCGCACTGCTGAGACTCCTATGGAGCTCAATGTTCACCTTCGTGCTTCTGATGGTGAGCCCTTGTCTGATCTGACACGTTATCGTCATCTTGTTGGGAGTCTTGTGTATCTTGCTATCACTCGTCCGGATATCTCTTATCCTGTCCATATTCTGAGTCAGTTTGTTTCTGCTCCCACTTCAGTTCACTATAGTCACCTTCTTCGCGTTCTACGATATCTTCGTGGCACGATCTCTCATCGTCTCTTTTTCCCCCGTTCCAGCTCGTTACAGCTCCAGGCCTATTCGGATGCTACGTGGGCTAGTGATCCTACGGATCGCCGTTCACTTTCTGCCTACTGTGTCTTTCTTGGTGGTTCCCTCATTTCCTGGAAGACGAAGAAACAGATTGCAGTTTCTCGTTCGAGTGCAGAGGCCGAGTTGCGAGCTATGGCTCTTCTTACGGCTGAGGTGACTTGGTTACGATGGTTACTGGAGGATTTTGGTGTTTCTGTTACTACACCTACCACCCTCCTGTCAGACAGCACTGGTGCTATCAGTATTGCACGGGACCCCGTGAAGCATGAGCTTACCAAACACATTGGTGTTGATGCTTCTTATGTGCGCGCTGCTGTGCAGGATCATGTTGTTGCTCTTCAGTATGTGCCTTCTGAGTTACAGCTAGCAGACTTCTTCACGAAGGCTCAGACTAGAGCGCAACATGAATTTCACCTCTTCAAACTCAGTGTTGTGGATCCACCATGAGTTTGAGGGGGGGTGTTAGAGTTATATTAAGTGATGTCTTTTGGCCTTTTGTATTCTAGTCTCTTGGCATCCTCTTGTAACCTTTTGGCATCCTCATGTATGTGTATATATGTTGGCATTGGCCTCCTAATAATACAAGTTGCTATTCTCCTAACATCAACAGATATATGTCAATTTTGAAGTATATATATGTCGAGTGGATGACTGATTCTATGTTTATTTTTTCATTTTTTATTAATTTATACTGAAACACTAAATGGGGCTTAGCACGCTATAGCTAGGGCTGGACGTCCGAACGGGCTAATGGGCTCGGCTCGGAGCTCGCTCCAGCTCGGCCCGACTCAGCTCGGCCCGAGACCTAAATAGGCCGAGCCGAGCCACGTAAAATGGGCCCGTTGGCCGACCGAGCCGAGCCTGTTTTGGCCCGGTCCAGCTCGGTGGCTCGTCCGAAGCCGAAGCCCAGGACGCGACGCAATCACACAGCCCAGCAGAGGAGCGCAACCAGCCCAACCCAGCGAGTCGCGTCGTCTCCACTGTCTCCTCCCGCTAGGGTTCGCCGCCGCCGCCGCCCCACGCATCTCGCCAACCTATTTCCTACATGCCACCACGACGCATCCTGCCGCCGGCGTCGGCACGCACGAACGCATCCAGCGGCCGCAGCGCACGCACGCATCACCAGCCTGTTGATTGATTCTTGGACACAAGTACAAAACTTGAAGCACGTTGATTGAATCCTGGAGTTGGCTGGATGCACACGTACGAGAGGAAGCAAGATCAACTGCTACGGAGGCTAGCCACCTGCGTTCGACGCACCAGACGCCCGACCTCGCCACGCCGGCACGTCTCCGCCGTGCTCCCCTCAACGCCGTCAAGCCAGCCTCGCCTGATGCGCCCGTACGCCCACGCACCCAGCCTCCAGAGGCAAAACGAGCTGCTCGGGCTGGACCGAGCCATAGGCATGACGAGCCGAGCCTCCAGATGCGGGCTCGTTCAACCAGCGAGCCGAGCCGAGCATGGCTCGTTCATGGCGAGCCAAATCCAGGCTCGGACCGAACTCGGCTCGGCTCGGCTCGTGTCCAGCCTTAGCTATAGCTGCGCTATAGCGTTTCATAGCTTTTGATCAGGCCGAAGCTAAGAGGCTTAGCGCGCTATTTAAAACTTTGGTTTTTACATCGAAAAACAAAGCACACAAATCCATTGTTGGTCACTTTGTTTAGAGAGAGAGAGAGAGAGAGAGAGAGAGAGAGAGAGAGAGAGAGTCGGTGGAGACAATCTCTTCTACTGCCCAAAACCTGACATATTTTGTATATGTTGAGTCAGTCTGTTACTCCAATACATCTGTTATGCCTACCTATTTTGCTTATGTTCAGACATGTAACTCAGTTGCCAACTACTAGAAGTTATAATTTCATCAGTTTCACTAAAGAGTCCAATGAAGATTGCAGTCTCTAGACAACTATTGAACAATGATCAGGCGATCAGTTTTGTGATGACTCCCAAACTTGGATCCAAATTCAAGGCACAAAACGAGAACAAATTCAGGAGCTATCTACCAAATCTTCAGTAGAAAAAAATGTCGGAGCTATATATAAAGAATAGCAGCTAATTCAGTTCGGCGTGTGGTTGCAGCCTTCAATTGTATCGTTGTTGCACCAGCCGAATACAAGGTCTCTACTTTCTCTACTTTACATGCAGGGGTTTATATAAGAACATATTTCTTTGAGGGGATAATGGACACGAAGGGTGAAAGATACATATCACTCACAGGCCAAACAAACTGGAGTGAAGTTTGTTTGGTACTGAACCTAAAACTGATGGCAAGCCTAATTAGTACCAAAGCTAGTAATATCGGGATAGGAGAATTGGGATATGCAACCAGGATATAAATAAGGATTTAGCTTATTTCACTCTTCAAGGTTGCCATTAGGGCCGAAGTAATTCTGCTAATGTTGTGCTAATCTCCTTAGGTTGGGTCGAAACTAGCTATTCGTCGTGTCCACTATCTACGAACGGCCAACCAGCCGCTACTGTGGGCTGCTTCAACAAACGTTTGACCAGGATGATCAGCTACAGTGAATTACAAAATGGGAAGCAAACATAAATTGGACAGAAAGACTAGAGCAAGGGCGTAAGGATTGCCGTAACTGAAGATTGAATCTTGTGTTAGCACTTGATTTTTTTTCTCTAAGTAGGATTGAGATCGTTGTATTAGAAGATGAAAAATGCATAGCATGGGAGCAGAGTACCAGGACTTCCACTCACAGAACTTCACAGAGATCATGTATGACTTGGTATTTTATCATCGGAAAAACTGAAAAGGCCAGGCAAAACCTTCTTGAGCCAATTACCTAATGCATGGGTGCTCCTATTAAAAGTAAGTATTAGCACCTAGCATGTACAGGTTGAACAGAGTGTTACTTCCCATCCATTTCTTTCATCAGTTCGATGGCAAATGTTCCACAAAATGATGCATTCCGCCGGGCGGCGGGGTTAACCCCTTACGCCCAAATTGGACTATGTTCCTCTTGTGGCTGTGTTGAGGCTACATATTGTTAGCAGAAACATCATCACTGATATAGTAAATCCTACTCCCTCCGTTTTTAAATATAAGCCCTTTTATAGAGACTTTATATTGAAATCTCTATAAAAGGGCTTATATTTAGGAACGGAGCGAGTAGTATACAAATCCACTTACAATACTGAGAAATCGACGTCCAATGGTATGACGTCAAAGTCTTGGTTTAGAATGTGTTATGTTCACTAATTGCCTGGAGCAACCAATAAACAACAGGAGTCAGGTGACATGCACTAGACAAATTTAAAGTGCAGCTAGTGATTCAATACAACAGCATATGGTTATGCGAGTTATGGCAGACACAAACCATGTGGTGACAGCTTCTACATATGGCTGAATTAAAGAGGTAACTCACTCTCGGCTCTATATATAAGTACACGGAGAGAAACGAGAGACTCAACTGAGTAGGCAACGACACAGATAAATATAGCATATCAACACTTAGTGGTGCACAAGCAAGCTTTGTCTAGTAGTGAAACCTGACACCGCTATGTAATGGTGCGCGTTGTAGCAATAGGATTGTGAGATATCAAGAAACACATCAATGCAATTTTGGTTGACCGTGCTCTCTGAATTGCTAATATATTAGCCCACATTTTTCTCTCTGTTCCAAGATGGGTCCATGTGGCATTCTCGGAGGAGGTCCTAGCACACCGTGGCACAAAAAGGCTGGAATAGTGCCATTGTATGACACCACCAAGATACATTATGTTACCTGCTTCACCAATTCAGGAAGGAGTTGTGGTTTCATTGCCTGCTTCACGCAGGAAAGTTACCATAGCGTCATGCCGTCATGGTCACTCACTCCAACGGTTGACTAATTTGTATTGATGCCGCCAGCCTTGTAGTATTAAGGGCATCTCCAGCCGTTGGCCCCCCAGAAGGAGCAAAAAATCACCCCCTGGGGGCGCACCGGCGCTAAACCGCGCACTGGGGGCGTGATGTCCCCCAGTCGCGGCGCCCACGGTTAGTCAAAAAAGTCAAACACGGCGCAAAAACGACTCAAATTTAACGCAAACATCGGCAAGTTCGTTCAAACTTAAACATATTTTACAAAAAAAGAAAAAAAAACTACCGCGGGCTACCCCCGCCGTCTCCCTCGCCGCCCGCCGTCTCCCTCGCCGCCCGCCCATGCGGTTCTACATGCCGAGGAGGCGGTAGAACCGCGTGTAGTCACCGCCGTCGTCGTCATCATCGTCGTCGTCGTCGTCGCCGCCTCCGCCGTCCCTGCTGCATCCCTCCCCCGGTTGGCGCGGCGGGTTGGACGGTCCGGGGGCATCGTCGGCGTCGTCGCTGTCGAGGACCACGACGCCGTGCTCGTCCTCGCGCCCACGCTTGTGGGCGGCGATCTCCTCCAGGGCCCGGCGCTGCCGGACCATCTCGTCGCGGAGGTAGTCGTCCCGCGCCCACCGCATGGCGTCCTCGTCGGAGAAGCCGCGCCGGGCTATCTCCTCGTACTCCGCGGGGAGGACGGGCTCCGGCTTGGGCTCGGCGAGGACGAAGCGGCCGGTGGGTGGAGAGGCGTTGGCGCCGCCGGAGCTGCGGGTGCGCGCGCTGACCGGCGTGTCGTGGGGCTCCGGCTTGACAGGGCGGAGGCAGGGCGAGCCGCCGGACGAGGAGGAGGACCCCCCGGTCTCCATGCGCCTCGGGGTCCAGGAGCTTCCCCGGCGGCGTGAGAAGGAAGGGGGAGCGGGGTACTCGAGGCGCGGCGTGTTGCCGCCCTCGATGTACTCGAGGACGGCCTCCAACGTGCGCCCGGGCACGCCCCACCACAGACGCCGGCCGGCGGCGTTGAGCCTGCCGGAGGGCACGACGCCGTTGGTGGCCTCGAGCTGCTCGGCCTGACGGCGGCGGAAGTAAGGTTCCCAGAGCGGGCTGCCGGGGGCGTACCTTGGCCCCTCCCTCGCCGGACGCGGCAGGTTCGAGCGGATGCCTGCGATCTCCGCACGCCGCGCCGCGCCGGTGGGTACCGGGGGCACCGGCACGCCGCCCGCGCTGATCCTCCACGTCCCGGGCACCCACATGTCCGGCGGGACCGGGTACTCGGCCTCGTAAAGGAGGCGAGCCTCGTCTTCGTGAAGATGGCGGCGGCCGAAGCCGTTCGCTGCCGCGCCGTCGCCTGGGAAGCACTCGGCCATGGGTGTGAACTGGGGACGGCGAAAGAGAGGAGAGGAGAGGGAGGAACGACGGCGGCGGGAGAGTGTGAGTCGCCGAGTGCGTCGGGGCGCTTCATATATAGGCCAAGGCGCGTGTGTCACCGTGTGTACGCGTGGCGGGCGAGGGAGGGCGAGGGACGCGCGTCGTCCGGTCTTCACTGCGCCGCCCGTGAGGCATCAATGGTGCAGGCTGACCGGCGCGGCAGCGCGGCAGCTTTGGCATTGATTCGCCGCGGGAAACGAGGCGATGAGGACGACGAAGGGCCGAGAAGAGAGCCGTGTCGCTGACGTGGCGGGCCCGTGGCTTTTTCGCGCCAAAACAGTTCGCCCGGCGGCCCCGGGCGCCCCCCAGCGCGCCGGGTTCGGGTTGGGTCCGTCGGCGCTGTTTTCGGCCCAAGCCGGCGAAAATCGGGCTCCTAGGGGCGCGACTGGGCCATTTTTTCGGTGCCGGCGCGAAAAAAACGCCTGGGGAGGCCTTCCTGTGGGCGCGGCTGGAGATGCCCTAAGCCGACACGGACAACATTTATTCCGGGTCAAAATATTACGGGAATGAGTAGTAATTTCACATGAAATGATTCACATAATGCAAGGGGAAGCAAGATGCTATCAACTTTTTTGTAGGCCAAGAAAGATTCTTGCAGGAAAAATAAATACAAAATCTGTCCGATTCCTGATCTTTGCAACATTAAGACAAGTGTAGAAGGAGCTAAATTAAGGCACACCGGCATCACATTTTCTTTCTTTCTTTTAAACCCTCGGCCTCTACATCCTCGTGATGCACATAACCATTCTTATTA
>NW_021260780.1:0-4332 GCF_002162155.2 Triticum dicoccoides
GTGTATACATACATCCAATTTAAAAGAAGTTAGAACATCTTATAACAATGATCAGATGGAGTATTAAACACGGTACATAACAAAGGTAACCACGGCTGAGCCATACAAGATATGAAATAAACACCTATGACTAAGTTAACTTCTTCCGTAGCAATGCCTCGCGTCATTGTCAACACGTCTGGCATGGACAAGGATTTTTCATCCTAGTTGTCAAGACCAGCCAATGGAGATCAACACAATAGCATATAGACAATGCCTTCAACAACTTAATGATGCAATTTCATCGTGGTTGAGCATAGCCAATAAAGGGTCAGACAAGAGTCTCACCCAGACATGAAGTTGTATCCCAATCAACATCTTAATTACGGCTCATTCGATAGTCGCATCCGCCGGTATCCAAGGTCAAAAAATCTTGGCAGACTCGTGAAGCAATTTCCCACCTAATAGCACCGCCACGGCCATCAAGTGTCCATCCATATCTCGGTGCAGAACTGGCCACTGCCACTCCACACTGGCGCGAGTCACAATCGTCGCCATGCAAACAAAAACGTTGAGTGATCTCCTAGTTGTAGTAATTGATGGCTATCGCCCCCTCCGTGATGACCAACATTCTTCGCCGCCATCACCAAATTGAATAGTCACATGATCTGACCATCATCGCACGTGCAGCTAGGATGAACACAGGCCGTCGTCGCTGCCGCCTACAGGGTTTGATGCCTCTCCGCTCATCTCTTTCATCCAGAGCACCGCCTCTGGGACGCCTAATGTTCTCATGTGATCAATACTCGGGTTCCAGTATGATCGCGAGCAGGGCCAACAGGTAAGTGTGACACCCCAAAAATTTGGCCTTGTTTTAATGATTTAAATTTTTTCCAAGAATTAAAAACTTTGGATTTCTGAGCTCCATTTTGATTTTTAAATCATTTCCTTCCCTGTCATGATGAGTTTTTCCCAAAGAGAAAACTTCTCAAATATGTTTTTGGACTTGTTTAACCTCTCAAGAAAAACCTTCCTTTTATCAGTATAACTAATTAACTAATTTAATTGCTTGATCTTTATTTTCTTGAAAATGGATTTTCAAGGTTAAATGGCCATATTTGAACTACAACCATTTGATAGATTCACTTAAAATTCACACAAAAATTTGGAGATGTCATGTGATGTTTTTAAATCACTTTTATGCAAAAATATATTTCATTCATGAAATATTTTGAGCCCTACACTCAATTTTTCTTCTCTGGTCCAGAGTGCATTTTGCACTGCAACCCATTTAAATATTTCTTTAAAACTTCTACCAAAATTAGGGAAGGTCAGTAGGAGCATATTATTCCACTTTGTGCAAAAAACCTAGGGTTGTTCTTTGAAAATTTTGAGTGAATCAACCTCTTTTCCATTCTGGTCCAATTTGAGGATTTGTACAGCAACCACCATTTTAGTTGCTCCTATATGCATGATTACTTTTTCTACTGGTAGTCCCCCTTGCCAAACCCTTAAGTCCAGGAGAGTGGACCCATTGGATGATTCTATGTGCTTGCAACAATGCCATTTGCTTTCTGTCCAGAATTGAAGTTTTGTTAAACTTAAACTAGCAAGTTTCTGCTTTTGGCCAACTAACCCCACCACCCTCTTGTACATCTGAAGAGACTTCCATCTGGAGTTTTTGACCACTCCAAGACCCGCCTAAGTGCCCTTAGCATTTTGTCAAACACCCTACGGGCATGATCTGTTTTGACATGAGTTTTGGCATTGCACTGTGAACCTGATCTCCTGACCAAACCAGCTTGTCCACTGATCCCCTTGCGAGCCCAAACCTACACCTGCTAACTCCCAGCCTCAACCAAGCGCTCTAGAGTGCCATGGCATTTCGCCGAGCATCTGGTGTGCGTGCGCTGGGCGCGCCCAGAGCGCGCATATTGCAGCCGCGCCCACGAGCCGCCGCGTCGCGCCCCTGTCTTGGCCCACACTGCAGAACCTTGCCACGCACTCCCTGCCTCACCACTACACGCCAGCCCGCCCTGGCGCCCTACAGCGCCACCGCCAGAGCACTTTTGGCGGCACGCCGGCGTCGGCAGTGCGCCTCTGCCACGGGCAGCGCCGCCCAAGCCTCGCCCGCTCGCCACCTGGCCCCTGGAGCAGTGCGAGCTCATCCGCAAGCGTGTCTGCTAGCCCTCGTCGCCGCCACGTCGCCCTAGCTACAGAGAGGCGGTTCGCCGGAGAGCTTATCCACGGCCGCCGCGGAACCGCCTTGCCACGCTATAAAAAGGGACCCCGAGCCCCTCTGAGCACGCACGCAACCTCAGGCTACCCCCGTGGAACCCCCATAGCCCGCAATCGCCAGGGAAACGCCGCCTTCTTCATCTCCGGCAACTCCTGTCGCTGCCACTGTCTCGTTCACTCCGGCGCCACCAGGGCTTCCCCCTCTCCGTTCTCTTCACCAAGAACCCCTCTTTCCTTCCAGGAACTCAACCCCCTACTTGATTTTGATCAGGAGCCATCGCCGCCACAAAACCACTTCGCCACCGAGGCCTCCTCCGCCGCGAAGCTCGCCGCCGGCAGCTCCCTCCGTCCCCACCGGCCTGGCAACCACCGGGATGACCGCACTGGAGTGGCGCATCCATCCCCGCCCTTGGGGCCCCGCGAGGAGCCGCCAGTCGCCGGCGACGATCGCCGGAGCTCCGCCTCCGCTCGAGACAGAGGAAGGAGAGGGAGAGAGACTAGTCAAACCTGACTAGTGGGCCCCGTGGACCCACTGTCAGTGACCCACTCCGCAGCCACGCGTGTTTAAGTAAAGACGTAATCCACCCAGTATATTTTCCCCGCTCCGAAAGCGTATTTCTATCTGAAACGTTTTCTTTTCTGTTTTATTTTAAAAACAGATTTGACCAAATCTTTGACTGGCTATAACTTTTTAAATATAACTCCAAATGAGTTGATTCTTTTTCCTACCTTCCTCAAATTTGGTCTAGTTTACTTTAAGATTTATTTGAAAAAATTTCAAACAACTTTTTTGTACTGTTTTTGAAATGTGTGTTAATTCAAATATATTTTTCAATTGGATTTTTGAAGAGAGGAGAAATATTTCAAGTTTTGGAGTGCACCCTGCCTTTCCACACATTGAAGGCAAGCATTCTGAATCCCGGCATAATATTTTTGGTGTGATCGTCGATACATTATAACACCACCGCATTTCGAAGGACTTGTTATTTCATGTGATATGATCATATGCATGGGTGCATGTTATTAATTTCCATGTTGTTGGAAATGGACACACTTGTGATGATAATCACCCTCATGTGCCTTGCATGCATACCGGCAGGGACCCGGGAAAACCTCTGCATTGGGTAGGCATGAGTTTGTCGCTGGTCTCCGTCAGGATGGTTTTGTCTGGTATGGCATGGCAAGGTGATATGAGCGGTGACTCTGTTGAATGAAATATATTCGTTATACTAAACATGCAGGGAACACTTAA
Source organism: Triticum dicoccoides (assembly GCF_002162155.2). Taxonomy (NCBI): domain Eukaryota; kingdom Viridiplantae; phylum Streptophyta; class Magnoliopsida; order Poales; family Poaceae; genus Triticum; species Triticum dicoccoides. The sequence goes on from NW_021260780.1 coordinate 3,470, forward strand.
ACCTCCTGAGTCGACCGTAGATCGAGTCTTGTGCCAGTAACCCTCATACTTGTTTTGTACTACCACTCGTCTCTACAGCAAGTAGAGTACGGTTTAGTAAGTTGTCAACCTCTTTCTAGCACACACCGTATAGAGAGGCCATGGTGGAAGATACCGGTTGTAGCTGGTAGGCAGGCCACCTGGTCCGGGGGCATGGGTGTTTCCTATTGGGACCGAGAGGGGAGGCCACCCCTTAGAGCGCGCGATATAAATTTGATCCCATGCTACGCGAGGTTGTAGCCTCCCCACTTAGAGTTTGCTTAACAGGTGTCGTGGGTGATTCCAGACACGTGTGAGATAAGCTGGTGTGTGCAAGTTAGGTGGTTTTCAACAAAAAGACCGTAGACGGAATTAGTCCCGATGGACTAAAGAAATCCGTTACTCGTGGGTAAAGAGTACACCCTCTGCAGAGATTAAACCTATTCGAATAGCCGTGTCCATAGTTAAGGATTACAGTCTGGGATGGGTCAGGTATCGGTCTTAGTGTCGGTCTTCGGAGGTGAAACGGTTAACCAGAATGGAATTACTACTTGTGACTTGTGATAACTATGATTATTATTATTGTTGACTACCGTGATATTATTGTTATTATCGAGTATCTCTGGGATGGTTCTACCTCCGGGATATTCATTATGATTGTTCATTTTAAAGCACTTTATGTGGTGTCGCTCAGACGCCCGACTGTGGCATTTCTTTTAAAGCCCTTTATGTGGTGTCGCTCAGACGCCCGGCTGTGGCATTTCTTTTAAAGCCCTTTATGTGGTGTCGCTCAGACGCCCGACTGTGGCATTTCTTTTAAAACCCTTTATGTGGTGTCGCTCAGA
>NW_021260781.1:0-7473 GCF_002162155.2 Triticum dicoccoides
TTTATGTGGTGTTGCTCAGACGCCCGACTGTGGCATTTCTTTTAAAGCCCTTTATGTGGTGTCGCTCAGATGCCCGACTGTGGCATTTCTTTTAAAGCCCTTTATGTGGTGTCGCTCAGACGCCCGACTGTGGCATTTCTTTTAAAGCCCTTTATGTGGTGTCGCTAAGACGCCCGACTGTGGCATTGCTTGTTATTTGTTTCATATATTTTAATACTACCATGTTATTGCATTTTTATAAATAACTTGCTTGCACGCATCAGAGTTTCATTTATCTTTTGTGACTGATGTCATGAGCATAAAATATTTTTAGCACATCATTGTTATATTATACCTGTGTTCATGATGTTTGCGAGTACATTCAAAGTACTCACTGGCTTGTCCCTGGCTATTGTCTTGGCCAGATTTTCTTGCTCGGAGAGGAGCGACGCGATGCCAGCCCCGGAACCCACACAATGGAGATAGCAGCCTCGCGAAGATAGGAGTTAACCTGGTCAGCTGTTCCCGTGGGAAATGGAGTCCATAGACACTGATGATCCACAAACCGCTTCCACCATCAACCACTAGAAACCATTTGTTGTACTCACAGGCCAGAATGGTCTTGTACTACATATGTTGTATTCTGCTTGGAATTTCTGTATCAAGTTGGAGCCTCATCAGCTAACAGTAATCCTGGGGCTGATGAGCACGACGGTCTTTTCTGAAAATTTATGTCCGGAGAACCGGTCGTGGCAGACTTGGTATCAGAGCCAGGCTGACCATTGGCTAATCCTATCTTAGCCAGGTTGAAAAACTTAGGCAAACCAACCCACCAGACCTTAACCAAACCCCAGCCAAGCTTCTCGTGCAAGATAGCCACACAGTGACCCAACACCTTTTGGCAGTCGGTGCCCAACCTATCAACCTAACCTGTCACTCATGCGCCAGTGACCGGCCCCTAAATAGTCCTTTCTCGCAAGCGTGCGAAGGAAGACTCCGCCCCTTTTTCCTATAAAAAGGGCACGCTAGTCCCAACACAGCACATCACAGCCTCTACCACAAACCGAGCCACAATGCCTGGCCCTGTCATGCACAATGAAACCACAGCAACCAGCCTTGGAGGTTTTGTGACCATACTCGCAAACCTCACCCGTCATGCCTACGTTTTAGAGGAGCCACGAGAATATGTTGTGTATCAAGGACCCATGAGCGGTGAAGACCGTCAATTTTGGACCACTGTGCACATCTACGGTAGGGGTCTAGCACCCGAGCGCCCCTACAGGTTCACCGGAAGAACAACTTCCTTTGAGCCACAAGCCATACAACTAGCGGCTCGAGAGGCTATAGTTCATCTCAGGCACTTGTCGCCCAGAGTTAACTGTCGCTCGTTCCACTACTACCCCAGACGTGAAGGGTATGGTAGACCACCCCAAGTTGCCAACGGAGATCACGAGATGGACCCCGCATTGTTGCACCTAGTGCGCTATGTAAGTGCAATAGAGGCACTGTTCGACCAGATCACTATTGATTTAATTGCAGCTCGTGGAGAGCTGGTTCGTCGAGCCCCGGCGAGAAGAGAAAACGAGCCCAACACCGACAACCCAGTCGTGCTGTTTGGACAACTGATCGAGACCCCGAGATCTGCCCCAGCCATCGGCCAAGGTGCTGCGATAACCCCAGAGGTGCTTCGTCGCATATTGGGAGCACACTCCAACGGGGTTGTGGCCAACAATCCCCGCGATGGTCATCATCACTACCCCGACCCTGCAGTTCCCCCGCCATCTCCGACTAATCCCGGCAGTGAGACACGTGGAGAAGCCTCGACATCCACCAGGCGCGCCCGTTTAGACATTAATGAGGTAGACTAAGCCGTACGAGTAGTACCGAGTTTCAGTGTATCCTCACTTTGTAATCATGCGACCGTGTATATTAACGCAGCCTGTCGTTGTGCCTCTGTTTTAATAGTAGCCTTGCATATTTGGTCAGCGCATAGTTGCATATTTTTCCGGGCACAACTACCAAAACCAACCCGACGACAACCACAGTAACGCGTCTCTTTATGAGATATGTGTATCTCTGACACTGACCTGACCTTTGGAGCTAAGCTGGCAAATTTATTACCTTTCACCACGGTAAAACGATCCGGCTCCATTGCTATATAAAGGCCACCTTGTGACCTTACCCAGCAACCCTCACTTTGTGCACCACACTCACACTTTTTCCTGTCATGTCGAGCCCCGGCATTCATCTGAGAACCCCAGATGCAACCCCAGGTAGCTTTGTCAAAATATTGTGGGATTTCACCCGCAGTACCATGGGTTCTACCCAGCCACCTCAGTACGAGCTGTTCAAATCAAGGATCACCCCATCCACCTCGCAATATTGGGCAGCAGTACGCATCCCTCCCGTAGACTCCAATCAAGATCCAACGGAAGTTTCCTTCATGGGGAAATCTATGCCAACCCCACACCTGGCCATAGAAGCTGCTGCGAAAGAAGCGATTGCTCGTCTTCGATCCGCAGTACCCTATGCCCGCGAACGAGGATATTATTACTTTCTGAGCCGTGCAGCACTCGGAGAAGTAACATCTTTTCCCGGTGGACGTATTGAGAGAGACCCAGTTCTGGCCAACCTTATCCAGTACATCATTGCTCAAGAGCATTTGAACCAGCGAGTGATGGATTATCTCCAGAGCCTCGCAGATTTAAATCCTCAGATTGCCATCGGCAGACCACTGAGACCCGAGCCGGAGAGACGCATACATCGACTGGTCAATCCACTGCCTCCGATAGAAGAAGAGTGTATCCCTTTACCAGAGACATTTTATCAGGACCCCACCCAGTTACCATTTTCATTTTAGACGTTACTACTGTATTTGTTCTTTGCAACATTTATTTATGTGTGTGACTATGCGTGATACCCTGAGTTTGTACGACGAGTCAATTATTTGGCTTCTACTAATGTGTGTAGTTTTTTGTTGTGGTTTATGCTCCTTTAAATTAACTGTTTTTCCCTCGCAAAATTCGGTAGTGAGATTTCTTTTCCCTGAGTTGCTACACCTGCCCCTTCTCACGACGTGGATTAATTAATTTCACACAGCACCACGCAGCAGACTCACAACCATAATCATTCGGACACATACACTGTTTGCAAAACCTTGCAACGGTGTTGCATCCAGCTAATCACCCCCTAACAACAGTTAGCACCCGGCACACTCCATCTACTCCTCATGATCACCACCACCGCGGAGAGCCCACAACCGAGCAGCAGCATCACGACGATCGTCGAGGATCATCATGCACAGGAGCACAGAGAGCCCCAGCAGCGTCGCCAGCCCTCCGCATATCAGGACCGCAAACCAGTCCGGCGTCGCCTCCGCCATTAGAGCCTCACCCGAGCTTCTGTAAGCAGTAATGGAGAAAGAAGGAGGAGGAGAAGTGAGGCCAGGTGTAAGAAAGAAGAGAGAGGCACCCCGGTCATTTTTATAGCTCGAGCTTGGTGTACGGTGGGCAAAGTCCACCAACGCCGCTCATCGCCGATCGCCGGTGTTCGGAGTCGAATCCGCGAGCAGTGCCGACAGCGCGCTGGCCCGCGAGGTGAGTGCACGCTGCACCGGCAGCTAGCACGCCACGCACTACCACGGTACGGCCTAGATGCCCTACACACTAGGCGTCGCCGGTGGAGAAAGCGCGCGGGAGAGAGGAGGAAGAGAAAGAGCCAGAGGGAGAAGAGGAGACTGACAGTGGACCCCGGGTCCACCTGTCGGCCAGAGAGAGCACTGTGCTCTCGGGTACGACCAGCGTATATCTAAATTTAGGAGTTATTCTAAATTTATATCCAGCATAGAAATCTCACGTTTTTGTCCCGAACCGTAGACTCTTCCACGCAGCACCAGTTTTCACACTGTGGTTTTTCACCACTTAGTGCCCTCTCACTAAAGCCACATCTTTATTGCGTAATTATTTTCTTAACACCGCTTTTAACAAATCTCGAGGACGAGATTTTTCTTAAGGGGGTTAGTATTGTGACACCCCAAAAATTTAGCCTTGTTTTAATGATTTAAAATTTTTCCAAGAATTAAAAACTTTGGATTTCTGAGCTCCATTTTGATTTTTAAATCATTTCCTTCCCTGTCATGATGAGTTTTCCCCAAAGAGAAAACTTTTCAAATATGTTTTTGGACTTGTTTAACCTCTCAAGAAAAACCTTCCTTTTATCAGTATAACTAATTAACTAATTTAATTGCTTGATCTTTATTTTCTTGAAAATCGATTTTCAAGGTTAAGTGGCCATATTTGAACCATTTGATAGATTCACTTAAAATTCCCACAAAAATTTGGAGATGTCATGTGATGTTTTTAAGTCACTTTTATGAAAAAATATATTTCATTCATGAAATATTTTGAGCCCTACACTCAATTTTTCTTCTCTAGTCCAGAGTGCATTTTGCACTGCAACCCATTTAAATATTTCTTTAAAACTTCTACCAAAATTAGGGAAGGTCAGTAGGAGCATATTATTCCACTTTGTGCAAAAAACCTAGGGTTGTTCTTTGAAAATTTTGAGTGAATCAACCTCTTTTCCATTCTGGTCCAATTTGAGGATTTGTATAGCAACCACCATTTTAGTTGCTCCTATATCCATGATTACTTTTTCTACTGGTAGTCCCCCTTGCCAGACCCTTAAGTCCAGGAGAGTGGACCCATTGGATGATTCTAAGTGCTTGCAACAATGCCATTTGCTTTCTGTCCAGAATTGAAGTTTTGTTAAACTTACACTAGCAAGTTTCTGCTTTTGGCCAACTAACCCCACCACCCTCTTGTACATCTGAAGAGACTTCCATCTGGAGTTTTTGACCACTCCAAGACCCGCCTAAGTGCCCTTAGCATTTTGTCAAACACCCTACGGGCATGATCTGTTTTGACATGAGTTTTGGCATTGCACTGTGAACCTGATCTCCTGACCAAACCAGCTTGTCCACTGATCCCCTTGCGAGCCCAAACCTAGACCTGCTAACTCCCAGCCTCAACCAAGCACTCTGGAGTGCCATGGCATTTCGCCGAGCATCTGGTGTGCATGCGCTGGGCGCGCCCAGAGCGCGCATATTGCAGCCACGCACACGAGCCGCCGTGTCGCGCCCCTGTCTTGGCCCACACTGCAGAACCTTGCCACGCACTCCCTGCCTCACCACTACACGCCAGCCCGCCCTGGCGCCCTACAGCGCCACCGCCAGAGCACTTTTGGCGGCACGCCGGCGTCGGCAGTGCGCCTCTGCCACGGGCAGCGCCGCCCAAGCCTCGCCCGCTCGCCACCTGGCCCCTGGAGCAGTGCGAGCTCATCCGCAAGCGTGTCTGCTAGCCCTCGTCGCCGCCACGTCGCCCTAGCTACAGAGAGGCGGTTCGCCGGAGAGCTTATCCACGGCCGCCGCGGAACCGCCTTGCCACGCTATAAAAAGGGACCCCGAGCCCCTCTGAGCACGCACGCAACCTCAGGCTACCCCCGTGGAACCCCCATAGCCCGCAATCGCCAGGGAAACGTCGCCTTCTTCATCTCAGGCAACTCCTGCCGCCGCCACTGTCTCGTTCACTCCGGCGCCACCAGGGCTTCCCCCTCTCCGTTCTCTTCACCAAGAACCCCTCTTTCCTTCCAGGAACTCAACCCCCTACTTGATTTTGATCGGGAGCCATCGCCGCCACAAAACCACTTCGCCACCGAGCCCTCCTCCGCCGCGAAGCTCGCCGCCGGCAGCTCCCTCCGTCCCCACCGGCCTGGCAACCACCGGGATGACCGCACTGGAGTGGCGCATCCATCCCCGCCCTTGGGGCCCCGCGAGGAGCCGCCAGTCGCCGGCGACGATCGCCGGAGCTCCGCCTCCGCTCGGGACAGAGGAAGGAGAGGGAGAGAGACTAGTCAAACCTGACTAGTGGGCCCTGTGGACCCACTGTCAGTGACCCACTCCGCCGCCACGCGTGTTTAAGTAGAGACGTAATCCACCCAGTACGTTTTCCCCGCTCCGAAAGCGTATTTCTATCTGAAACGTTTTCTTTTCTGTTTTATTTTAAAAACAGATTTGACCAAATCTTTGACTGGCTATAACTTTTTAAATATAACTCCAAATGAGTTGATTCTTTTTCCTACCTTCCTCAAATTTGTTCTAGTTTATTTTAAGATTTATTTGAAAAAAATTCAAACAACTTTTTTGTACTGTTTTTGAAATGTGTGTTAATTCAAATATATTTTTAAATAGGATTTTTGAAGAGAGGAGAAATATTTCAAGTTTTGGAGTGCACCCTGCCTTTCCACACATTGAAGGCAAGCATTCTGAATCCCGGCATAATATTTTTGGTGTGATCGTTGATACATTATAACACCACCGCATTTCGAAGGACTTGTTATTTCATGTGATATGATCATATGCATGGGTGCATGTTATTAATTTCCATGCTGTTGGAAATGGACACACTTGTGATGATAATCACCCTCATGTGCCTTGCATGCATACCGGCAGGGACCCGGGAAAACCTCTGCCTTGGGTAGGCATGAGTTTGTCGCCGGTCTCCGTCGGGATGGTTATGTCTGGTATGGCATGGCAAGGTGATATGAGCGGTGACTTTGTTGAATGAAATATATTCGTTATACTAAACATGCAGGGAACACTTAAACCTCCTGAGTCGACCGTAGATCGAGTCTTGTGCCAGTAACCCCCATACTTGTTTCGTACTATCACTCGTCTCTACAGCAAGTAGAGTACGGTTCAGTAAGTTGTCAACCTCTTTCTAGCACACACCGTATAGAGAGGCCATGGTGGAAGATACCGGTTGTAGCTGGTAGGCAGGCCACCTGGTCCGGGGGCATGGGTGTTTCCGGTTGGGACTGAGAGGGGAGGCCACCCCTTAGAGCGCGCGATATAAATTTGATCCCATGCTACGCGAGGTTGTAGCCTCCCCACTTAGAGTTTGCTTAACAGGTGTCGTGGGTGATTCCAGACACGTGTGAGATAAGCTGGTGTGTGCAAGTTAGGTGGTTTTCAACAAAAAGACCGTAGACGGAATTAGTCTCGATGGACTAAAGAAATCCGTTACTCGTGGGTAAAGAGTACACCCTCTGCAGAGATTAAACCTATTCGAATAGCCGTGTCCATGGTTAAGGATTACAGTCTGGGATGGGTCAGGTATCGGTCTTAGTGTCGGTCTTCGGAGGTGAAACGGTTAACCAGAAATGGAATTACTACTTGTGACTTGTGATAACTATGATTATTATTATTGTTGGCCGTGATATTATTGTTATTATCGAGTATCTCTGGGATGGTTCTACCTCCGGGATATTCATTATGATTGTTTATTTTAAAGCCCTTTATGTGGTGTCGCTCAGACGCCCGACTGTGGCATTTCTTTTAAAGCCCTTTATGTGGTGTCGCTCAGACGCCCGGCTGTGGCATTTATTTTAAAGCCCTTTATGTGGTGTTGCTCAGACGCCCGACTGTGGCATTTCTTT
>NW_021260782.1:0-15773 GCF_002162155.2 Triticum dicoccoides
GACGCCCGACTGTGGCATTTCTTTTAAAGCCCTTTATGTGGTGTCGCTCAGACGCCCGACTGTGGCATTTCTTTTAAAGCCCTTTATGTGGTGTCGCTCAGGCGCCCGACTGTGGCATTTCTTTTAAAGCCCTTTATGTGGTGTCGCTCAGACGCCCGACTGTGGCATTTCTTTTAAAGCCCTTTATGTGGTGTCGCTAAGACGCCCGACTGTGGCATTGCTTGTTATTTGTTTCATATATTTTAATACTACCATGTTATTGCATTTTTATAAATAACTTGCTTGCACGCATCAGAGTTTCATTTATCTTTTGTGACTGACGTCATGAGCATAAAATATTTTTAGCACATCATTGTTATATTATACCTGTGTTCATGATGTTTGCGAGTACATTCAAAGTACTCACTGGCTTGTCCCTGGCTATTGTCTTGGCCAGATTTTCTTGCTCGGAGAGGAGCGACGCGATGCCAGCCCCGGAACCCACACAATGGAGATAGCAGCCTCGTGAAGATAGGAGTTAACCTGGTCAGCTGTTCCCGTGGGAAATGGAGTCCATAGACACTGATGATCCACAAACCGCTTCCGCCATCAACCACTAGAAACCATTTGTTGTACTCACAGGCCAGAATGGTCTTGTACTACATATGTTGTATTCTGCTTGGAATTTCTGTATCAAGTTGGAGCCTCATCAGCTAACAGTAATCCTGGGGCTGATGAGCACGACGGTCTTTTCTGGAAATTTATGTCCGGAGAACCGGTCGTGGCAGTAAGTTATCACTGTAACATCTCTCGCGCCTGACCTGCCATTCATAGCCTCCATGTAACATCAAGCGCGAGCACCTTGGAACCTCCACTCTCATACCCAGGTACATCGCCCTCCGCGGCGCATAGAACGCATGCACATCCACGATGCAGTCAACACAGCACACTACGCCGAGCCCTTGCCTCCACACAACAGTCACCTACCAGATTAAGAAAAGGTGGAGCTATGCGGCCATGCCAGGATCGAGCTCCGCCACCTCTCCTGTTGGAGGAGCAACACGAGGATGAGCGTTTGCTGGAACGCGAGGACAGTGGCCATCTTCTTGTCGCCGTGTATGTCCACCGAAAGATTGCCGGAGGCACTCATGGAGCGGCGACAGACTAAGGACAATATGTTGGGGGCCCGCGCAGTTCGGATCCAGGCAGCATCCTCTCTCGTTGTGGTGCCTCTGCACTTCCTCACAACCACCACCGGTGGGAAGAGATCCCCCTTCTTCTGAATCAAGTGAGTGAATTGCAAGAAACCACCACATTTGGGGCTTCTCTTGCAGAAAACAACCTGGTCACTAATTATTTGCAAAAGCCACCGCGGATTCAGTAAACGTTTTGCAGATTGCACTGAACATGTCATTTGGCGCGGTTGAGGGCGTTTCTGACAGGTGGGGCCCAAAACCTATGACGTGGCCTAACGAACGTGCGGACGGCGCCGTTTGCGCGTACATCTAGTCGCGCCGGACAGACCGACCGACCGCCCGACCAAACCAGACCATATCTGCTCCCTCCTCTCCCTCCAGCTCCAATCCATGGCGATGACGAAACCTGGCGGCGTGGACGGCGGCGGGGGAGTTGCTACCGGTGGGGATGCTCCAGGCGGCGGTGCTGGAGATCCACCGGAGTTCTGTGGGAGCTCCAATCCCTCGAGCGCGCTCCCTCTTCCCCAACCGTCGTTGCCGCCGAAGTCGTTGGGATACACGGCGGCTACTGCGTTCGCCCAGGCGATGAAGGGCAATCTGACGGGCAGCCACCATTTTGCCTCCTCCTTCGGCGGTGTGGAGTAAGTCATCCTCCTCCTCCTTTGTCATTTCCCCGATTGGTATTCTAGGGTTAGGGTTCTATGGTTAGTGTTCTTGGGTACGTGTAGTACGGTTAAGGTTCTAGGGTTAGGGTTCTAGCATTAGGGTTAGTGTTATATGATATCCTCTCAGTCAACTAATTGTTGGCCTCACAAAAATTAATTTTAACATGAGTACTTTGACACAAATCCTCTGTGTCTGTTGTTTGATCAGATACTCTCTTTCACCAACTTTAGTATTGTAAATTGAATCAGAAATTTCTGTTGCCACCAATTTTAACTCTGTTAACTGAATTTTGTGAACACTGTTAACTGTTAACTGAATTTATTGAATATTGTATGCTATTAACTGAATTTTTTGAACACTGTTAACTAAATTTTAACACTGTTAACTGAATTTCTGTTGCCACCAATGAGACCTCTTAACAATAATTTTAATGTTGTTAAATGAATTACTTAACAGCAAAATTAAATGCATTTTATCTGAATTTGTAGCTTGGATGATGAAGAATGGGAAGTGAGGTTCCATTTCCTAGATAGAGATAACTTGGAAAGAACAATCTGTTTATCAGACATAACCTTCTGGAATCTCATTGCCCTAATAGAGGTAGAAGGCTATAGTTCAAGGGATTTTATGTATTATGTTAGAGATCCAGGAGTTGGGGTGTTAGGAATGGAAGAATTAACTGATGATGACAAGGTGGAAGAAATGTTGGATCACATAGCTAGTAAAGGAAAGAATGTTGTTAACATTACAGTTATGAGAAGTGATGCACCTAGACCAGTTGATTTGAACATTGGTCATTCTTATGAAGAGCAGGTTCCTTTGTCAGAAATAGGTATACCAGTTGTCTATGAGGTAGACAATTCAGGAGTTCTTTTCCCTAGTATAGTGAAACCCCAACCATAGCCAGTCCAAGTAATGAACACACAGGAGAGCTCTTGTTTGTTGAAGCAAAAGGGACCAAGTGAACCTGAGTTTGCTTTGGACAGTGATAATGAGAGGCATGAGTATTTCATGGAGACAGACCAAGAGCAAGAGCACATTGAGCAGATGATGGAGCAGAAAAGAAATGAAGAAATTCAGAGGTACAGGAGTAATAAGATACAAAGAGAGAGTGCAAGGCAGCAAAAATAAAACTCCCACAGCTGCTTGCTAAGGAATTCACTGATAGTGAAAGTGAGGATGAAGATCTAGAGGATGAGGACATATTGGCTAGGTCGGAGGCAATGAAGAGGCATAGGGATGAACCACTACATCACTTTGAAGGAGACACTGATGTAGAAGAGCTATATGGACCAGATGAGGAGGAGGAGGAGGAGAATGAAGGAAGAGATGAAGAGGAAGGACAGGAGGAGCCACTAGATGAGGGCTTGAGAGGAGGAAGCAGTGTAGGAGGAAGTAGTGCAGGAGGTAGTGCTATGTCTTGAGCTTGCGTTGGTTTTCCTTGAAGAGGAAAGGGTGATGCAGCAATAGTAGCATAAGTATTTCCCTCAGTTTTTGAGAACCAAGGTATCAATCCAGTACGAGGCTCCTCAAAAGTCCCATGCACCTACACAAACAAACAAAGAACTCGCAACCAACGCAATAAAGGGGTTGTCAATCCCTTCATGCCCACTTGCGAAAGTGAGATCTGATAGAGATAATATGATAAGATAAATATATTTTTGGTATTTTATGATATAGATTGGAAAAGTAAAGATGCAAATAAAAGTAGATTGAAAGCTTATATGATAAAAGATAGACCCAGAGCCATAGGTTTCACTAGTGGCTTCTCTCAAGATAGCATAAGTATTACGGTGGGTGAACAAATTACTATTGAGCAATTGATAGAAAAGCGAGCAATTATGAGATTATCTAGGCATGATCATGTATATAGGCATCACGTCCGTGACAAGCAGACCGACTCCTGCCTGCATCTAATACTATTACTCCACACATCGACCGCTATCCAGCATGCATCTAGAGTATTAAGTTCATAAAGAACGGAGTAACGCATTAAGAAAGATGACATGATGTAGAGGGATAAACTCATGCAATATGATATAACCCCATCTTTTTATCCTCGATGGCAACAATACAATACGTGCCTTGCTACCCCTGTTGTCACTGGGAAAGGACGCCGCAAGATTGAACCCAAAGCTAAGCACTTCTCCCATTGCAAGAAAGATCAATCTAGTAGGCCAAACCAAACTGATAATTCGACGAGACTTGCAAAGATAACTTAATCACACATAAAAGAATTCAGAGGAGATTCAAATATTTCTCATAGATAAACTTGATCATAAACCCACAATTCATCGGATCTCGACAAACACACCGCAAAAAGAGTTACATCGAATAGATCTCCAAGAAGATCGAGGAAAACATGGTATTGAGATCCAAAAAGAGAGAAGAAGCCATCTAGCTAATAACTCATCGAAGGTCTGTGGTAAACTACTCACAACTCATCGGAGGGGCTATGGTGTTGATGTAGAAGCCCTTCGTGGTCGATTCCCTCTCCGGCGGAGCGCCGGCGAAGGCTCCAAGATGGGATCTCGTGGATACAGAAGGTTATGGTGGTGAAAATAGTTTTTCGTGGTTGCCTTTGATGTTCTCGGGGTACGTGGGTATATATAGGAGGAAGAAGTAAGTCGGTGGCCGCCCAGGGGCCCACGAGATAGGGGGCGCGCCCTCCACCCTCGTGGCCGCCTCAGCTGCTTCTTGACTTGCACTCCAAGTCCTCTGGGTCACGTTCGTTCCAATAATCACGCTCCCGAAGGTTTCATTTCGTTTGGACTCCGTTTGATATTCCTTTTCTTTGAAACACTGAAATAGGCAAAAAACAGCAATACGGGTTGGGCCTCCGGTTAGTAGGTTAGTCCCAAAAATGATATAAATGTGTAAAGTAAAGCCCATGAACATCCAAAACGGGTAATATAATAGCATGGAGCAATAAGAAATTATAGATACGTTGGAGACGTATCAAGCATCCCCAAGCTTAATTCCTGCTCGTCCTCGAGTAGGTAAACGATAAAAAGAGAATTTTTGATGTGGAATGCTACCTAGCATAATTCTCAATGTAATTTTCTTTATTGTGGCATGAATGTTCAGATCCAAATGATTCAAAATAAAAGTTCATATTGACATAAGAAATAGTAATACTTGAAGCATACTAATCAAAGCAATCATGTCTTCTCAAAATAACATGGCTAAAGAAAGTTATCCCTACAAAATCATATAGTCTGGCTGTTGCTCTATCTTCATCACACAAAGTATTTAATCATGCACAACCCCGATGACAAGCCAAGCAATTGTTTCATACTTTAGCAATCTCAAACTTTTTCAACTTTCAAGCAATACATGAGCGTGAGCCATGGACATAGCACTATATGTGGAATAGAATGGTGGTTGTGGAGAAGACAAAAAGGAGAAGATAGTCTCACATCAACTAGACGTATCAACGGGCTATCGAGATATCCATTAATAGATATCAATGTGAGTGAGTAGGGATTGCCATGCAACGATGCACTAGAGCTATAAATGTATGAAAGCTCTACAAAAGAAACTAAGTGGGTGTGCATCCAACTCGCTTGCTCACGAAGACCTAGGGCATTTTGAGGAAGCCCATCATTGGAATATACAAGACAAGTTCTATAATGTAAAATTCCCACTAGTATATGAAAGTGACAACATAGGAGACTCTCTATCATGAAGATCATGGTGCTACTTTGAAGCACAAGTGTGGTAAAAAGGATAGTAGCATTGTCCCTTCTCTCATTTTTATTTTTTTTATTTTTTCTCTTTTTTTCTCTTTTTTCTTCTTTTTCTGGGCCTTTTTTTTCTTTTGGCCTTTTTTTCATAAAGTCCGAAGTCTCATCCCGACTTGTGGGGGAATCATAGTCTCCATCATCCTTTCCTCATTGGGACAATGCTCTAATAATGAAGATCATCACACTTTTATTTACTTACAACTCAACACTTAGAACAAGATATGACTCTATATGAATGCCTCCGGCGGTGTACCAGGATATGCGATGAATCAAGAGTGACATGTATGAAAGTTATGAAGGTGTCCTTGCCACAAATACGATGTCAACTACATGATCATGCAAAGAGAAATATGACAATGATGATGTGTGTCATATAAACGGAATGGTGTAAAGTTCCATGGCAATATATCTCGGAATGGCTATGAAAATGCCATAATAGGTAGGTATGGTGGTTGTTTTGAGGAAGGTATATGGCGGGTGTATGGTACCAGCGAAAGTTGTGCGGCACAAGAGAGGCTAGCAATGGTGGAAGGGTGAGAGCGCGTATAATCCATGGACTCAACATTAGTCATAAGAACTCATGTACTTATTGCAAAAATCTACAAGTCATCAAAAATAAAGTACTATGTGCATGCTCCTAGGGGGATAGATTTTTAGGAAAAGACCATCGCTCGTCCCCGACCGCCACTCATAAGGAAGATAATCAATAAATGAAATTGTGCTCCTACTTCATCACAAAGCGGTTCACCATACGTGCATGCTATGGGAATCACAAGATTCAACACAAGTATTATTTAAATTAATAATCACCCAACTAGCATGACTCTAATATTACCACCTCTAATATCTCAATACAATTATCAAGTATCAAATTGATCATAGCATCCAATTCACTTTCTATTTATACCCAACTTGGATGCCTACCATTCTAGGACCAATTTTATAACCATAGAAAATACCATGTTGTTCTAAAAGACTCTCAAAATAAAATAAGTGAAGCATGAGAGAGTAGCAATTTCTACAAAATTAAGCCACCGTCGTGCTCTAAAAGATATAAGTGAAGCACTAGAGCAAAAACTATCAAGCTCAAAAGATATAAGTGAAGCACATAGAGTATTCTAATAAATTCCAATCAAGTGGGCTTCTACCAAAAGGTGTGTACAGCAAGGATGATTGTGGTAAACTAAAAAGCAAATACTAATATCATACAAGATGCTCCAAGAAAAACACATATCATGAGGCAAATAAAAATATAGCTCCAAGTAAGGTTACCAATGAACGAAGACGAAAGAGGGGATGCCTTCCGGGGGTATCCTCAAGCTTAGGATTTTGGCTATTCTTGAATATTTTTGGGGTGCCATGGGCATCCCCAAGCTTAGGATCTTGCCACTCCTTATTCCATAGTCCATCAAATCTTTACGCAAAACTTGAAAATTGTACAACACAAAACTCAACAGGAAATCTCATAAGCTCCGTTACTAAAAGAAAGAAAAACCACCACATAATGTATTGTAATGAACTCATTATTTATTTATATTGGTGTTAAACCTACTTTATTTCAAGTTCTCTATGGTTCATAGCACTTAGTACTAGCCATAGATGCATCAAAATAAGCAAACAATACACGAAAAACAGAATCTGTCAAAAACAGAACAGTCTGTAGCAATCTGTAACCCTCGCATACTTCTGGAACTCTAAATATCCTACAAAACTAGGAAGTCCTGGGAAATTTGTCTATTGATCTACAGAAAAAATAATCAATGCAAAAGCACGTTTCTGTGAATTAATAAAACTAATTCCGTGCATGCAAAGTTTCTGTTTTTCAGCAGAATCAAATTAACTATCACCATAAGTTATCCTATAGGTTCTACTTGGCACAAACACTAATTAAAACATAAAAACACATCTAAACAGAAGGTAGATGCAAAATTTATTACTAAACAGAAACAAAAACAAAAAACACAAATAAAATTGGGTTGCCTCCCAACTAGCGCTATCGTTTAACGCCCCTAGCTAGGCATAAAAGCGAGGATAGATCTAAGTAGTGCCATCTTTGGAACTCAACTCCTCAATAGAGCACTTATAATCTTTAGGGGTTTCTCCCTTTTTAGCAATGATTAAACCCTTAGGCAAGAATTCACGAAATTCATTTGTAGCAAAAGGTTCCTTAATGATAGAGAGACAATTGGGATGAACACTTATTGATTTGAGATCCACATTTCCCTTACTAGAAGATTCACCCTTATTTTTAGGAACATAGATAAATTTGGCAGTTTTGGTAGTAAAGTTTGGAGTGTTTTTCACGAAAGAAAATGCCGACCCTAAGTTGGTAATGATATCCTCAAGTTTTCCAATTCTCATGGAATCTAGATCTATTCTTTCATTAACTATAGGTTCTTTCTCTTTAAAAAAATTCAAAGTAACTCCAACCCTAGATCCATATTGGGTAATTTGATTATGAATATTTTTATCCAAATTTTCAATCAACTCAACAGTGGCAACTTTATTTTCAATAATTTCAAGCCTTTGCATAACATGTTCGAAAGTTAAAACAGTTCCATTAAGCAAAAGAGGTGGTGAGCCAAACAAATCTAACATAGCATTATAAGCATCAAACGTACGGCTACTCAAGAAATCCGCTCCGGTAATGGTATCAAGAATGCATCTATTCCAAGGAGTAATGCCTACATAAAAATTGCGAAGAAGAACGGAAGTAGAAAGCTTCCTAGTAGATTTATTTTGAGCATTGCAAGTTCTATGCCAAGCATATTTTAAAATTTCTCCCTCCCTTTGCTTAAAGTTAAGAATTTCATGTTCGAGAGTTATAACGAGGATAGGAGGACTAGCCATGACAACGAGCAAACAAAAGACAAGCGAAAGAGAGAGGAGATTGGGAAAGAGAGGGCGAATAAAACGACAAGGGTGAAGTGGGGGAGAGGAAAACGAGAGGAAAATGGAAAATAATGTAAATGCGAGGGAGATGAGTTGGTGATGGGTACTTGATATGTCTTGACTTGAGCGAAGACCTCCCCGACAACGGCGCCATAAATCCTTCTTGCTACGTCTTGAGCTTGCGTTGGTTTTCCTTGAAGAGGAAAGGGTGATGCAGCAATAGTAGCGTAAGTATTTCCCTTGGTTTTTTAGAACCAAGGTATCAATCTAGTAGGAGGCTCCTCAAAAGTCCCACGCACCTACACAAATAAACAAAGAACTCACAACCAACGCAATAAAGGGGTTGTCAATCCCTTCACGGCCACTTGCAAAAGTGAGATCTGATAGAGAGTATGATAAGATAAATATATTTTTCGTATTTTATGACATAGATTGGAAAAGTAAAGATGCAAAAAAAGTAGATTGAAAGCTTATATTATAAAGGAAAAACCCAGGGGCCATAGGTTTCACTAGTGGCTTCTCTCAAGATAGCATAAGTATTATGATGGTTGAACAAATTACTGTTGAGCAATTGATAGAAAAGCGAATAATTATGAGATTATCTAGGCATGATCATGTATATAGGCATCACGTCTGTGACAGGTAGACCGACTCCTGCCTGCATCTACTACTATTACTCCACACATCAACCGCTATCCAGCATGCATCTAGAGTATTAAGTTCATAAAGAATGGAGTAACGCATTAAGAAAGATGACATGATTTAGAGGGATAAACTCATGCAATATGATATAAACCCCATCTTTTTATCCTCGATGGCAACAATACAATACGTGCCTTGCTGCCCCTGCTGTCACTGGGAAAGGACACCGCAAGATTGAACCCAAAGCTAAGCACTTCTCCCATTGCAAGAAAGATCAATCTCGTAGGCCAAACCAAACTGATAATCCGAAGAGACTTGCAAAGATAACTTAATCACACGTAAAAGAATTCAGAGGAGATTCAAATATTTCTCATAGATAAACTTGATCATAAACCCACAATTTATCGGATCTCGACAAGCACACCGTAAAAAGAGTTACATCGAATAGATCTCCAAGAAGATCGAGGAGAACATGGTATTGAGATCCAAAAAGAGAGAAGAAGCCATCTAGCTAATAACTATGGACCTGAAGGTCTGTGGTAAACTACTCACAACTCGAGGAGGGGCAATGGTGTTGATGTAGAAGCCCTCCATGGTTGATTCCTGCTCCGGCGGAGCACCGACGAAGGCTCCAAGATGGGATCTCGCGGATACAGAAGGTTATGGTGGTGGAAATAGTTTTTCGTGGTCGCCTTTGATGTTCTCTGGGTAGGTGGGTATATATAGGAGGAAGAAGTAGGTCGGTGGCCGCCCGAGGGGCCCACGAGATAGGGGGCGCGCCCAGTAGGGGTGGGCGCGCCCTCTACCTTCATGGCAGCCTTGGGTGCTTCTTGACTTGCACTCCAAGTCCTCTAGATAACGTTTGTTCCAAAAATCACGCTCCTGAAGGTTTCATTCCGTTTGGACTTCGTTTGATATTCCTTTTCTTCGAAATACTGAAATAGGCAAAAAAACAGGAATACGGGTTGGGCCTCCGGTTAGTAGGTTTGTCCCAAAAATGATATAAATGTGTAAAGAAAGCCCATAAACATCCAAAACGGGTAATATAATAGCATGGAACAATCAAAAATTATAGATACGTTGGAGACGTATTAGGTAGCAGCAGCACAGGAGGAAGTAAGAGGAGGGGGAAGGTGCCAACAACAAGATCCCATGCAAGTTTGGATCAAATCATAGAGCAAGACTGGGAACCTTCATCTCACTAGTGGAGAACCGGCCTTTAGTGCCGGTTCGTGACGTCCTTTAGTGTCGGTTCGCCAACCGGCACTAAAGAGTGGGGACTAAAGGCCCCCCCCTTTAGTACCGGTTCGTCACGAACCGGTGCTAAAGTGCCACCACGTGGCACGAGCCAGGCCTGGGTGCGCGTAGGGCTTTAGTACTGGTTGGTAACACCAACCGGTACTAAATGTTTGGTTTTTTTTTTAAAATGCCTTTAATTTTGTGTTTTCAATTTAATTTAGTGATTGTTTTACATTATAATGAGTTGTTAAATCATTAGGTGAAAGTACCGCGGATTAGTTTCGACTGGATGCATTGGATCTAGCTACTAGCTAAGTGATCAAGTATATGCCATATCCATATTATACTTGATCACCTAATTAGGTGATCAAGTATAATATATATGGATATGGCATATATATACTTGATCACTTAGGTAGGATCCATCTAGCTGAAACTAATCTACGGTTTCTTTCATCAAATGATATAATAACTCATCATCATCATCATATTAATATAAAAAATCTTGCATCATATCATCAACATGTGTATATATATACTCTAGCTAAAAATCATCATAGTCGTCATTATCACTATTTAATCATCATAGTCGTTACCGCTATCTAATCACCACCAACACTAGCTTAAAGAAGAAACATTCACTTGTACCAGAAGCAAAAATATCATCGAGTTCAACATGATTGTCATGATATTATAAGAGTTCATATATAACACCACAAAAGCAAATCACTCTTTGAGATTAAGTTCAGATCGAAGAACACGGACATGAAAGGACAAGTACTAAGAGCATGAACTAGCTAAATCACTCCTACTGCTCTCTCTCAGGTAAAATAGCATAGAACATGTATAGCCCTCCTGATTCATCATACTGGAGCATGCAGATGAACCTGTCTCCTAATCGTGGGTTGCGCTTCTCATTGCTGCCCCCTAGTACTTCTCTGCGATCGTTAACAATTTCCTCCAATCTTTCACTATTAAGCATTCATCGCTTCTAGAAATCCTGAATGCACTCATGTGCAATGCAGGATATCTTGACCGTAAGCTAACAATTGACATGCAACCTTTAGTCTCGATCCCCTGAGGCACAACTATCATCGGGAGTCCCTGTTGAAGAACATCGTATAGTAGTTAATTAATATACTTAGCAATGAAAGTTTAGCGAAAAAATTATGTATGCAAAAGATGAACTGAGGACAAATAGTAAAAATCTTACCATCATTCCTAAATAGATGTGACCGTAGTTCAATACGATCACTATTGGTCGCACGTTTTGAGTACTAACATTTCTAAGTGCAGGAAGAAAATTTGTCTTGACAGTATGAAGATCCTCAAGCCATGAAACATAATGACTTATCTCCTTGCAGTTTAGTGTAGCTCCGGGTCAGTAGTAGGTCTTGTCTACCAAGCGCCGGACATGTTTGCTTGAATGGAAATAAGATATCAATAGAAATTAGTTGTCAATTATTTTTGAATAAGCAATATCAAAGACAAAAATATAGTTGAGAAGAACTCACATAATGGTAGAACTGGAGGCGTCTGCACATCGATCCATATGTCTCTATTACCTTCAATATCATCTTCTGGACGAATATCAAAGGTGATAACCATATTAGCTCAAATGCATAAGTCTTGCATAGTGCTTGCCAAGTTTTGCAGTCAAAATAGGTGTACGTGTTTGCATTGTATACTTTGATGTTGAAAGTATAACCATGCTTAGTTTTCTGGTAAACTCTCTTTACCTCCATAGTTTCCATAGAATTGAAACCTATCTTATCCAAGACAAAAATTCTTGCATGGCAGGGGATGAGCTAGTAGAATAGTGAAAATTAAAAATTATAAGTTAGGCAAATGAAGCATATATAAGTCATGCTTAATTACGAAAATAGACTTGTCGTTGTGACTTACTGTATCGAATTCGAAGGTCTCATCCAGCTTGATGCTGAATCGCCTTCATCAACAAGGAAATTTCTGTCGCACAGGCCGAGCTGGTCTTCACAGTATTTGCACATAATAAAAAAATTTCCATCTCAGACGACATTTCCTATATATGTTCATATAGGAGAAACATTACACTAGTAGAAAAGGGGGCATTTGTCCCGGTTCGTAAGGGCCTTTAGTCCCGGTTCATGAACCAGGACTAATGGGTCATTACTAATACCTCCCCCCTTTAGTCCCGGTTCTTACACGAACCGGGACAGATGGGCATCCACGTGGCCGCTGCGGGCAGCCCAGCCAGGGGGGCCTTTGGCCTCGGTTGGTGACGTAAACCGGGACCAAAAGGCTTCCACGCGTCAGCAGCTGGCTGGAGCTGATGTTTTTCTTTTTTTAGAAAAAGTGGCTGCTTTAGGGGTTTGGGGGGTTATTTTTAGGTTGTTATTAGCTAGCTAATAGAGAGAAGTGTCCTCTCTTATATCTTCGTCCTTGGTTTACCAACGCTACTTCTATGTTCATTTCACCCGCTGATATAATAAATCATGCATGCTCGCATCATACATCATCATATATATAATAACAAGTCCTACTAATCATGCATCATCATACAACTTCTACTCATTATTAATAATAAGTCATACGATCATCATCCTCATAGTCATCGAACCCAACCCTACATAATTGTTCTTAGCACATGATCATCAGTATCAGGTAGGACCTAAACACCCTTAAGGTAAAATAGCATAAAACAATATAGACCCTGACTCTCCATTATGAAGAATGGAGATCATCCTGTCTCCAATTCTTGCCCTTCGCTGCCTTTTGCTTCCAAGAAGCTCCTTACGATTGTCCATACATTTTTTCCATTCTTTGATTGTCATGTCTCCACTTCTTTTAGAAACCCGGTATGGACAGTTGAGATTCGTAGGAAGACCTGGTTGTATGTTCAAAACATGAAGGCTACTGTGCGTATACATCAGATGAGGCACACAATCATTCAGGATTATCTATTGAAAAACATAGTAATAACTTTGTAGTTAGCAATGATGTACTAGTTTTAGAAGTGTGCAAAAAGATGCACGGATGTCGTAATAGTAAAAAATCTTACCAGGGTATCTCCATGGTAGTTACCGTAGTTCAACACATGCACTAGTGGCACGTATTGACCATAATGTTGAGGAGTTCGATTGTAAACATTGTAATTCTCAAGATCAGTACAAAATGCAATCAGATGATTTTTCTCCTTATAAGTTAATTCGGAGCCATCGGTGTAGTGGGTTTTGTCTACCATCTTCCGCACATTCTTTGAAGAATGAAAATAAGCTGTCAATGGAAATAAGCTGTCAATGGAAATAAGTTGTCAACTATTTTGAAATAAACAATATAAATTACTTAATAACTATGTTAAGCTCACATGGGGGAAGAATTGGAGGTGTATCCACAAGGACCCAAATCGAAGGTCTGTCTTGCTCGACTGTAGGATCACCAAGATCCATGGTGACAAGCATACCCTCATCAAAACCATACATCTTGC
Organism: Triticum dicoccoides; assembly: GCF_002162155.2. NCBI lineage: Eukaryota > Viridiplantae > Streptophyta > Magnoliopsida > Poales > Poaceae > Triticum > Triticum dicoccoides. Next base: position 13,827 of record NW_021260782.1, read on the forward strand.
AAAGTGCTTCCCAATTTTTGCAACCAAAATGGGTTACACTCTCAGCATTGTACAACTTTACTTGAAAATCCACACCATGATAGGTCCTTAGGAGAATTTTTTTGGTTTCCATACTTTCATGGTCTTCAAAACCCATCGTCTCCAAGACATAGCGTCTTGCATAGCATGGGATAAGCTAGTCGAATTGAAAATATGAAAAATACATGTTAAAATAGTTGAAGTCGTGCTTAATTACGAAAAAAATTATTGTCGTCGTTGCGTACCATATGAACATCGAAGGTCTCCTCGAGCTTAATGCTGAAGCGCCGATCTTCGTCCAGCTCAATGAACCTGTCGCACATACCTCGGTCGTCGTGGCACCAGTCGCTCTCCCCCGGACGGTTTTCGTCGTCCGAGTACGACATTTCTGGCCTATGTTCATAATTCAAATATTAAACTTGTACAATTAAATATATGTACTAAAAAACCTAAATTAGATCATTATTATTAATCACGGGTTAGTCTATCGGTGATGGTACGTAGCTCCTCCTTTCATTCTCGAGTGCATTATTACACCAAATTGTCTAGCACACGGGAATGAAGGAGAAGCTACCCCCACAACGGCGTGGATGATGGAGGGGGCTCCTAGATTTCTGCATAGTGCTCTCCAATTTTAGCATTCAAAGTAGGATCAGTACTTTTCCAATATGAGCGTTCAATAAGCAAAACCAAATCATAAAATAAAGTAGTATTCAAATTAGCATGCATTCAATTATAAGCAAAAGTACATCATCTCTTGTGTCCGTACATCATCAAATATTATCACTAATACTCCTCGAATACTATCATACATATAGCATCACTAATACAGCTAGAATCGTAGCGCTCGACGGGTATCGTCGCGAGCGGTGGACACCCAAAGATAAAGAACCATCATAGGATCATAGCTCCAGTGAGATCCCTGAAGAACCTGCCAGGTATTGTCGAACCCGCCCTCCAATGCAACCATGTAGCGACGGACGTGCTCGTCCTCCTCGCTGACACGGTGATGTATCACCTCCGCAGTGTCCGGAAGCCTCGGCACCATCACTGGCCCACGCGACCGCCACCAAACAAGAATCGGGTCAACAACGGGCTGCCTCCTCACCAACCTACATCCCCCGGAAGGTAGCACCTCCCAATACCAGCCCGGCGGAGCCCAGTCCTGAACATGGCCCTGATCAAACATGCCTCCACCGCTGAGTCGACGACGACGAGGATGCGGGATAGGCATCGCCGATGTTGATGCGGGAACTACTTTTATATATAGTTAAATAACGTAGTTTATTAACTAGCTAGTTCAACTATATATGAAGCACTTACTATAAATAAAATGAAGTAGTACTTACTAAAAATAAACTAGTTTAACTATAATTCTATTATTTTTCTAACTAATTATATTAAACACTTTCTCTTCTTATTTTTTTCCTTTTTCCTCTATTCTAAATATGAACATGTTCACAAATGACTTATATCATTCACAATTTTCCTATACATACACAATAAATTGACACAGAAAATACTATGAACAAAAAAATCATTAAAATTCCATGAACAAAATTACAACAGAAAAAAATCATAAAAAATCTATGAACAGAAAAAAATCATAAAAATTTGACATCTAAATTACTTACACAATATGAAAAAAATTTGACATCTAAATTACAACAGAAAAAAATCATAAAAATTTGACATCTAAATTACAACAGAAAAAATCATTAAAAAATCTAACACAATATGAACAAATTAATTACACAATATGAAAAAAGATCTAACAGAAAAATCTATGAACTACACATCTAAATTACTACACATCTAACTAAATAATCTATGAACTACAAACAAATCTAACAAAATCTAACTCAATTAACTACTACAAACATCAAATTAAAGTAGTTGCTCACGGCGACGGTGTCGGGGACGCCGACG